>NC_135186.1:16692149-16992149 GCF_041146795.1 Maylandia zebra
CACACTTATGACAATTCGAGTATGACAATTCAGATTATCGCTCATCTCATTGGTCGAGGAAAGGTCGCTTACGGAGAAAATACCGGAAGACAACAGATGACCACAACAACAAGCATGGCCAACAGGGAAACAAACGCTGACACTGCGGTGCAAGTCTCGGACGACAGTACACCTAAAGCTGGGCAGACACTGTGCGATTTTTTCAGTCACGTTATTCAGCTCCTGCTCAAACTGCACGATTGACTCGCAGGGGTTAGAAGTTGGTAGGTCACGATGCAGGTCTCACACTATACCGCCCGGTGCTCTGATGCGACCTGAGTGCTCACACTGTGCCTCCATAAAATGAAGGTTATAACAGAAAATCTGTCGCTCTCCCTCTCCCTCTCTGTCTTTCACTCACACAGACACGCCACCACCACCATCAACTTTGCTAAATTGCTAATGAAAAACATTGATCAGGCAGCTGTGATTGAGCAGCAATGTAAATCCAACTATTTTCACAGTTGTTGTGGTCGTGATCATTTTGTGAGGCCACATTGGAAAGCTCATCCGAGCCTTTTCGAAGTTCTACAAGTAGTGCCTCCATCGCTTGTGTCCAGATCACACGCTGCACTGCTGTGCTGCTCCGTCTTTTTCACCGACGTTTACGTGTTTGCGCGTGAGCAGTGTGAGCGCCTGTGGTGACACCTTCACGAGCGATTGATGATCGGGAGCTGGTCGTGAGGTGTTAATCACTTCTCGTTACCCCACATATACTACACGACGCACGATGAAGGCCAAAATCGGTCCGATCACTCAAAAATCGGCTCAAAATGGGCCAAAAACCGCACAGTGTAAGCCCAGCATTAGAGCAGCAATGTTTGTTCCCCTCAGAGAAAGGGAAGAATGGGAAAAGGAAAACACCTGGCTGGAAAAAGTTAATATGGGCATGTGCAGTGAATATCAGCGCTATGTGGCCAGAAGTGTGATAATATAATTTATTTTGTGTAATAAACAACTGCAAGGATAGATGATTACAACAAATAGATGACTAATACATAAAAGTAATACATAGATGAATAATGATGATGAGTTAAGATGCGTAATCATGGGAACAAGCGGGTTTACAAACAGGAGCAGCTGATTAGCATTAGAAAAGCTGAAATAATACCTCAACTGAAGCCAATTGTACTAAATGCACTATATGTGCACTGTTACAAGAATATTTTTCTTTCTATTGTTTTCTATTATTTTAAGTTAAGCAGGACAGAGTTCTTTTAAAGAAAGATTTACTTATATTCTCAAAAGTTAAGCATGACAGGCTTCTGTTTAAGAAAGAGACCTGTTTTACTGTGTTAATGTTGTCATTTTGAGCTAAAAATAAATGGCTAAATGATCATTTGTTTCACATGTGTTCATATCACAAAGAATAGAATATGCATGTACTTAAATCAACTTCAAGTCAAATGGTTAAAAAAATAATTTCACACACAAAAAAAGAGCTAGAAAATTCACCACACTGGGAAGGGTGAAGACAACTGGGTCGCCCGGCCCTGGCCACGAGGTGTCCCTTATTTATTTTTCAGGGAGTTGGCAACCCTAGCGTATAGGCCAGTGCTGACGACAATCTGCATATGCTTTCTGAGGGACAACAGTGTGGGCGGTTGGCGAATTCAGCTTACTTAGCCGAGGTAACGGCTAAGTAAGCTTGTCTCACTTGTCTCATCTGTTCCCTTCACAATGCGAAGATGTGCTTAGCCTACTGCACTCTTACACTTCTCTCTTTGGTGATGTGCCCTCGCGTACTAGTGTCTGTGAACATGATATCAGTGTTGGTGATGCAACCCCAATCAAACAGCATGCGTACCGCTGTCCCATGGGAAAGCGCGAGGTGATGAAGAAGGAAGTCAGCTATCTAGTAGAGAACGGTTTGGCACGACCCAGCCACAGCCCTTGGAGCTCCCCGTGTTTGCTTACGCCCAAGTCTGATGGCACCCCACGTTTCTGCACCGACTACCGGAAGGTAAATGCATCTCTGATTCTTTTCCACTTCCTCGTATGGAGGATTGCATTGACAATATAGGTCCTGTCAAATTCATTTCCAAACTGGACCTTCTTAAAGGGTATCGGCACCTGCCTTTGACCCCCAGAGCCTCTGACATTTCTGCATTTGTCACACCCGACCATTTCATACAGTACACCGTGATGGCGTTTGGCATGAAAAATGCTCCGGCCACATTTCAGCGTTTAATGCAGCTGGTGTTGGGGGGTGTGCCTCGGTGTAATGTGTACTTGGATGATGTTGTCTTCCCACACAGACACGTGGGAAGAGCATGTGGCCATTCTACAACCAGTGTTTCAGCGATTGGCTGAAGCCTCGTTAACTTTCAATCTTGCTAAGTGCGAGTTTGCCAAAGCAACAGTCACCTACCTGGGAAAGCAGGTGGGTTTTGGGCAGGTTCGCCCGGTGGAGGCAAAAGTCGAGGCTGTCCTCAGCTACCCGGCCCCAACCACTAGCCGGGAGCTAAAGCGGTTCCTGGGCATGACTGGATACTATCGCTGTTTTTGTAGGAACTTTGCGGTAGTTGTGGCCCCTTTGACAAAGCTATGTAGCCCCAAAATCCCTTTTGAGTGGTCAGGGGAATGCCAGCACGCATTTGAGTCTGCAAAATCTCTCCGTTGCAGTGCCCCAGTTCTGGCAGCCCCCAACTTCTCTCAGCCCTTCAAACTGGAAGTTGATGCCAGTGCCACCGGAGCTGGTGCGGTGCTGTTACAGGACGACGCAGAGGGTGTGTGTCACCCAGTCTGCTACTATTCTGTAAAGTTCAAGCGCCATCAGCTAAACTATTCCACCATAGAGAAAGAAGCTCCAGCGCTGCTGATGGCCTTGCAGCACTTCACTGTGTATGTGGGCTCTAGCTCCTTTCCAGTAACGGTGTATACAGATCACAATCCCCTTACTTTCCTCCAACGTATATACAACCACAACCAGCGACTAATGCGCTGGGCATTGCTGGTGCAGGATTATGATCTGGTTATCCAACACAAGAAAGGGACTGAGAATCTGGTGGCTGTTCCACTCTCGCACAGCGCATAATGATGCGTTTGTTCTGTGTTTTGTATAGTGTGAATGTAAGGCTGTTACATCCTGTGAGGCTGTGGGAGTGTGTGGGAGTGTGTGGGCATTGTGTTGTCCTCTCCCTCTCCTCCTCCTTCTTTATTGCCCCTCCCCTGTCTCTCTCTGCCCCTGCCGTCTCCTTTTAGGACACACCTGCTGCTCATCTGCCCTCGTTTACCACCAATTACCCTCAGAGGTGAATTTAACCTGGAGGAGAGCAGTGTGGAGGTGGGAGAAGCTTCTGGTGGATTTCCTCTGTGCTGGTCTGTGTGTGAGTCTGGTCTAGGTGTTGAAAAGGCCTGCTGTGTGTGTGTGTGTGTGTGTGTGTGTGTGTGTGTGTGTGTGTGTGTGTGTGTGTGTGCGTGTGTGCGCGCGCGTGCGCGCGTGCGAGACCAGCCCCACTGTGCGTGTGACCAGCCCCACTGTGGTGAATAGCTCAACTGGGCAGTGGTTTTGCTTAAGTGACGGCGGCCTCCATTTCTTGGTTTGGCCTGCCTGGTTATTGCTAATAGCAGCGTTGCTGTCTTTTTCTGTTGAATCCTTGTTGTTTTCTTAGTTGAAGCGGCCACCATCTTTTTGGGTTGGCCTGTCTAAGTTATCATTAAAGCAGCGTTGCTGTCTCTTTTTGTTGTTACTGCTTATATGATTATTGGGTTAATTAATTATAATAAAGATTTATTTTGTGTTACACTCCTCTGCCTGGCGTCCTTTTCATTTCAACCCGGATCCAACTGTTACTATCCCCCACTCCCTTCACCTAGTTGTCATGTGGGGACGTAACAAAAGGGCAAACGGGCACTACCATAAAAGGAGATGGGGGTCAGGGTGTGAGCACCCTTGGCCACTGTACTAGTGTATTTCCATTGTGGGGGTGTTTACTGTAGGGGGGAGGAGACCAGAGGTTATAACTGTAACTGTTGTGTGGAGTTCTTTAGATCAGCCTTTAACATAGGACTGCATAGGAATGCAGTGTGCTGATCTCCAGATGCATCTGTAAGAATAATGGGTAATAAAAGGATTGTGTAAAACATGGAAACATCTGAGCATGATCTCTACCAGGACCAAAAGAATCGCAGAGACCGGTGTTGTCTCAACAATGTCCATACCTCTAGTTCATGTTCTCATTCCTAGTATTTGTTTCATGTATTGTAAATAAAACTTTCGTTCACATCTGCTCTTGGGTCCACTTCCGTTCTGGCTTCCAGCAGTACCCATATTCTTCTGTATTTCGTCCTTTGTCTCCCAGGCTGTTGTGTTTTTCACAGTCTCAGTGTCAAGCTTGTGTGTCCTTTTTGACTCTCAGTGTTCATGCTACTATTTTATTTTGGTAGTCCATGTTCATTATGTTTAGTTTTGCTTCCCCCTGTCCTGTTTTGTCAAAATTGTTCCTGCTGTGTTCCCAGCTGTTTGCCAAAGCAAAGGTGCCTTTGTCAAATGGGCTTACGTTTTCTTTTATAGTTCCCTGTTCAATTTTGGGTTGGGTTTTTTTTTTTGTATTATTTCACAATCAGCCTTAACTGAAGGTGGGCCGTTTATTATCTTCTTCCTGCCTCCCAGCATCTGCATGCACACCTTGCATACTCTGACTTAATGCTTTGATCTGAATGGACCAAGTGGATGCTTTCATGGAGCTCAGTGAGGAGATGGAGAGACTGAATTAGGGGTCTATGGACCTAAAGACTGTCAGTTGGTTTGGCAGCCATGGATGCTATCATCAGGAGGGATGATGGTGGTTTCCAATAATTGCCAAAATGTATGCTCATTTAGGTTTCAGCTGGAGAGAGGTTACAAGCCCTAGAGTTGCTTCATTCCTTCAGTAGCTCCTCATCACAACACCCTCTTTCCCAAGAGTCTCTACCCAAGCTGACTGTTTCCCCTCCTCCTGGCCCAGCTCTCTTTCTGGCAAGTCAGAGAGGAGCCTTCCCAGACCTCTCCATCCTCAGCCAGAAAGAAAGATTCTCTCCTTCTACTTTCTCTCCATCACCGCTCGGCTCTCCAGCCTCGCCACTGCCATTCTGCACCCCAGACATCCCGCTGTCTGGCCAGACACATGAGTAAGATCCTTTCTGTTAACACTGTTTTAAAAGAGTCAGTATTCGTGACATTCATTCCTGAGCTTAATCAAGCAAAGACAATGATTTGCTCTTGCATCTGCCATTCATGAAGAAGGGTTGTGCAATGTTTCAGAGCCATTTGCAATTAAACAATTCTGCATTTCTGAGAAAACTTAAAATGAAATCGCTCAGGTTATTAAGACTGTGTAATGAAGTGGTGTCAGAGGTTTTTAAGCCAGCTGCTGTTTCCTGTGTTTCCAGCTCAGCCATTACTGATACTAAAGGTTTTATTAATGTTGACCTTAAGGACAAGTGTTTTCTGCCTGCTCTGATATTGAGTCCATGTTTTCTGTTTATAAGCCAACTTTTCAGTTGGGAAAAGTTGAGAGTGCAAATATCCAGTGTTGGGGAGTAACGGAATACATGTACCGCCGTTACGTATTTAAAATACAAAATATGAGTAACTGTATTCCGTTACAGTTACCGTTTAAAAAGGTGGTATTTAGAATACAGTTACTTTGTTGAAATAAATGGATTACACGGCGGTACTTCCCTGTTTCATATTGTCGCGGGTCAGGACTGTTTGAGTTTTGTTTGACAGCTATGTTCTGTTGTTTCAGGCGGCAGCGTTACGGTTGCCATGGTTACATGGTTACCCCACACACATTGCCAACTTCAGACTTCCCGAACAATTCTTTGCTTTAGGCTTTAAAGTGAAACTCTCAGCACAGACTATAAACCTTGTCTGATCTCCTGCATTTCTCACCTGAAAATCTACCACGTGAAAATTCCTGTCCAAAACCTTTTTCCCCATTCTGGTCTTCTTAGGCACCAAATGCCAATAATCACACCCATATGTCAAAGGGTAATCATCAGCCAACACGGTGGTTTCCACAGCAGGTTTCAGTTTTTGTTTATATAAGTAGTGTTACTTCATTATTAATTAATCATGTTGTGATTTTGTATCTCTTCCTGAAAGTTTTGTGTCTCTTTATGGTTATTTTGTGTGTTTCGTGGTCATTGTGCACCTACTATGGTGCACAATGACCACGTTTGGACTGATTTTGCATCAGTGTGTAATTTGCATTTCATTGTAGATGGTTTGTCTAATATTGGCCCTCCCTGTGGCAGTTTTGTTTATCTTTGTTTAGTTTTTCCCTTTGTTTGGTTGGGGGGTTTTTTTTGTTTGTTTGTTTTTCTGTTTGAACCTTTTAATCATTATTTGAATGACTTATCAACAACAGTGTTGAGAGGTTCAGGACTTGAGCCACCAACTCGTTTGGTCCCTTGGTTAGGTTAGCGTCTGAAGAAAAGTATAAAAACTCTGCACTCACCCTGTGTTTGGTGTATAACAGCCATAATCACATCAGAATTGGTATGCCTCTTCTCCCTCTCTCCACATGTTTTTCTTCTGTGCGATCTTTCTTCAGAATGGGAGGAGCTCATGTGGCTCAGTTCCAAACTTGATGGCAATACCGGGAGGTTGCTCAACTGCTTCCTAGAATTATATTCTTCATTCATTGTTTTTTTTTTTTACATTCAGATTGCTGTTCTTTATCTGACTCTCTAGATTTGAGGATAGCTTTTTGTACCTTCTTCTGGGCCAACTGTTGATTTGAATGGATGTACATGCTGATGTTTGATAAAAATGGAACAACAGTGAGTATGAATGTTTCTGTCAGTTACCAAGCATGACAACACTGCTCTGCATGCAGATGGGTTACGTTTTCAGTATGAGTATGAATGAGCTAAATGTCAGCATTAGTCATCCAAGTTTACAGGCCTTAATTAAAATTTAGGTTTGCATTGTGGTTTTCTCCAGAAAACTTTCACTGAAATGATTAAAAATCAAGAGTTTTAAAGGCACCACCACATGTGGCTGCAGTGTATATTATTGAAAACGGACAACAGAAATCAGTGTTAAGTGTTACATGTTGATATTTATGGTACCTGGGGCTGCAGGAGTGGCAGCTTGTAGGAAGAGAAACTTGACAATGATGACGACGTTGATGAAGATATCCATCGTAACCCAGTCAGGCCAGTCATAAGGAATCTGGTTTGGGAATCAGGAAGTGGCATCGCATCTAGTTTCCGAGACGACACATGGGCCTTCACTATTGTCTGTTGTTTGCCATCGAATTTACATACCAGTACCACTGTCAATGAGTCCACCACACCCTGCTGCTCACTTCACACACACAGCTGCCCATGTGTCATTCACAAAGGCACCATTCAACATCGAAGTTAGAACAATGGACACTGCAGACTGATCAAACTTCCATACAGCTGTTAAGAAGTTCATTTACAGGTTCTGCTATACTAACAACCTGCTATGCTATGCTTACGAACCATGCCTTTTTTTTCCTGTTTATTTGTATAAAAACTCTCAAGTCTCTGACTTCTGCTTTAAATATACAACCGCAGGTGTCTGCATTGGACATTTCTGTTCTCGAGTTAGTTGTCCCTCTATTACCACAGGGCTTTAGGGGACCGGTTTAGCCGGTTATGTGGGATTTCAGCAGAACAGGAATATCAAGGGAGAACTTGCCCAGGCCTCTCTGTTTCTGCTCCTCAAGGGGACGACCGCCCTGACCGGTTTTCTGGGGTGGAGAGAAGAGATAGAGGCAGAGTGTGAAGAGGAGGAGGGTGTATGTGGGGCGTTCTCCTTCAACTCATTCTATTCTCATTCTTTTCTTTATCACACTTGGTCTCCCGCCGCCTGCATTTCACTACGTCCAGCTGTGGAAAAGAAGCGTTGGCTAAGGTAGAAGCGGCTGAGAGAGAGGCAGTCACTGGCTGTTTTGGTAAGTGGGAATTGATTTGGCTCTGAGTTGTTGCCTGAGGACGAGGATAGACTTGCTGACAAGTGAGCAGCTTTGGCAGGGATTGAGCCAACACAGAGAACAGGAAACAATCATGACCTTACTTTGGGGGCAATTACACATTTACTTCACATTGTGTTACACAATGTATTCATTTACAACCCATAAATATAAATAAATACAAAGGCACAGGGTTCTTTCATAAGGACACCTCTAGGGTTTATTTTAGGAGTTCAGAGAAAAGATATGTATTTAGAAGCTTTGTGGTCTTGAATTAAAATGTCTCTGTAATCATTCAGAATTAGTTCAATCTAAGTATATGGTCTTATTACATGCACGGTTAAAGCTAGCTTAGCAAGCAGAAACCCTGCCTGCTCTTATTTGTTTCGAACAGCATCAGCTGACATTGTGCGACAGCAGTGACTGAGGACTGAACCACAAAACTTCCTGTCTCTCTCACACACACACACACAGCTCACCTCTGGTTTTGAACAGAAAATGTCCTGTGCTGATGGGAGGTGTTTTTAATCCCTGTGTTAAAGCTGCAGTAGTGAAATGTGCCTCCAGTGTGCTCTTTATCTCTCTCTTAAGGTGTGTGCCATCTAGAACTACGTGTTTGCACATAACGTGCTAATGCTTCTGTCAACAGTCAGAAACGTGTGATGCAGTTAGCTCGTCAGAGCTAGTAGCCTGGAAATTCAGTGTAATTTCATAAATAATAATTTGTGTGTGTGTGTGTGTGTGTTTACATGCATGCGTAGGTGTGTGCATGTAGGGGTGTGTGTGTGTGTGTGTGTGTATGTGTAAGAGTGAATAATGATCTACCGATAGCAGAGCAGGAACATAAAAGCAGACAGGTCTTTTCTTGCTCTGCTGAGGTGATGTGAACAGCCAGTTGCCTAACATATCCTGACACGTTGAGAGAGCCGAATCCACGCCGATCAAAATGCTAAATCACAGTATTTGTGCTGTTAGCGATCATGTCTATGCATCTGCATAAATATGCAAACTTGTATGATTCATGTTAAATCTTTTCACACTCACTGTGCCAGTAAAATGCAGTGAGGTAAATTGTGGTATGAAAAATGGGTTTGATAATAGGGTTTTTGTTAAGGTCCCAGGTCTAAGGCTAGGGTTTTTGTATTATTAAATGAATAAGCAGAGGGAGAGCCGAATGTCTGCTGGACAACAGAGTCCTTTAAATGCATCCGTTATAAATCATCAGACAACCGAGGAAAGCAAACCAAATTTTTACAAGGAACTGGAAGAAGATACCAACAGACTCTTCATCAAATCAAGGATAACCAAACCGACGTATTTGTTTTTGTTTTAATGCTTTAAGATCTTAGACTCAAGCTAAAGGTTTGATTTTTGTTTGTTTGTTTTTTAATGTAAATGGATTTTGATCTATGTCACTTGCCATGACTGCTTTCTTTGTTTCTTGGTTGCCAAGACTCAGGAGAACTTCTTTTTGAAAGAAAATGTCATATTTAAATAGCCGATGGAGTTTGAATTGGGGTCATTGCTAATGATGCCCTAGGCCTCAAGGAACTGTGCTATACTGGAAATAAAAAGATTATATGAAAATGTTGGGATATGCAGATTGATGGCAAAAGGAAATTTGTTTTTAAACTTAGTTTGCAGCATGTCAGCTTTGAATTCCATCAAAAATATCAGGAAACTTTTTTGAAAGGACAGAAGAGATAGCCACCTAGACAAGTATGTATAGGTAGCTATCTCTTCTGTCCTTTCAAGTTTAAGTCTGACTTTTGTTTCAGCCAAAAGATGAGCATCTCATTTTGTCAGTTAATAGCTTTCATTCCATTTATGTGGTCAAAGGGGCAAATATTCTATAAAAAGATGTGTACATTTACCTAACCCTAACCCTATGATAGACAGGTTAGTGGTGACCTGAGTAAATTTACTACAAAGTAAATTTACATAGTCAGGCTTTCTTATCTGACTTTCATAACATGACTTGACAAAACCTAAAACTCTAGTCAGAGGTAACGGGTATTGCAGTCATAGTTGTTGGTTTCACTGTTCAGCTTTTTGCTTCAGGCACTGTCACATCAAAAAGAGCTTCTGCACAACATGATCCCTATAAGTGCTGCCTACGCCAATCAGATGGTAATTAAATGATGATAAAAAGAACAAACATAATAGTTAATTGCAACACTTTGACAAATAAGAAAGTAATGTTGCAGCGATGTGTTTATCTTGGGATTTAGAGCACAGAGCAATAAAAAACTGTAAACTTTTTAACGCTGCATATTTATTTCCAATGTGGTTGTTGTACATTAGACCTCTGCAACTTTAAAATCATTTATATATTTTATGCATCACCAACAGACTGCATACAAACTCCTGTATGCAGCTGTAACATTACAGCTGAGCTTCATTTACCTCATTTTAATCAGGTACGGCTTATCAAGTTGCATTTTTAAAAAGTGCTCCTACAGCAGGGAATCTATAACTAAATCAAACTTCAGACATGCTGCACAAAAAAATAATTAATTAAAACATGGCAGTTCCAGACAATTTTAAACTGAAACTTAGAACATAACCAGCTTTTGACCAGTTCATGCGTTCAGCATTAGAAACCAGGGTGATTTAGCCAGGTAAAAAAGGAACCAGCTTTGATGATACAGAAAACTTGACTTTAACCCAGCAAATCTAAGAAGTTGAGCCCATTTCCACCTACTTGGCTCAGCTCGACTTGGTTTTTAAAGTGGTGGCACCTGGTACAAGGTACTTTTTGAGTACCTATTCAGCTCCAAATAGTCGGAGACCATCCGAAAAAGTCACATCCACAGACTGCATGCCACCAATTGGCAGTGACTTCACTCAGTGAGTCATGAGAGCGATTCCTTCACAAAAATCAAGACCGCCATTTTTAGGCAAGGAAATGACGGAAATAGCCGTACAAAAAGCAACGTTCATACTCTGATTAATGCATTAGAGAGCAACTTGGGGTTAGTATCTTCCCCAAGGACACTTGGCATGCAGACTGGGGGAGCCAGGAATTGAACCACTAACATTTCGATCAGTAGATGACCTGCTCCCGATCTACAGCCACCATAGCCACGCACTAAAGCATACACAAACTGCTTTATTATGTTTCATACTCTTAATAGGAGCATCATGTACAAAAATCAATACTACGTTATATTAAAGAAGACTTAAAATAGGTAACTGAGATCACAATCTAATTTAATACATAATCGACATCTGTTTTTGTACTAAAGACATCGATTCTTGCTGGCCATTAAAAAAATGCTCTTCAAACACAGAGGCTATGACCCACCACCCGAGTAACTTTTCTTGGTCAGTTTTTTTTTTCAGAACCTTTTACAATGACCTCCCTATCATGTTTCATAAAAAGCTAAATATCTAGCTAAGCTAACTTTTGTAACCTATCACAAAAATATAACCAGAGATAACCAGTGCTAACATCTAATAATTCACATACTGTTCATAATATAAAGTGAATGTGTAAGGTAAGAAATCTCTGAGTTCATGTGTTGGGGAAATTACTTGGTAGTTTTATAAACTACGAAATTCTTCACACAAAAGTTAATCTACAGCTACTCCAGAGAAGTCTAGTATGCTAATGCTACTAATGCTAAAATTACATTGCACCATGAAAATTTAAATGAAATGAAGCCATGGGGCACAGTTGTTGAAGCTATGTTAGGAAAATTGGTGACAATCAGTGAGCAGCAATATGGCAGAAAGAGTTTTCTGGGGTCTATGATATTTGCAGATGGCATTGTGATCTGTGGTGAGAGCAGAGTCTGGAGAGGTGTTGATTTGCAATAGAAGCGCAGGAGTGAGAGTGAAAGGGAACGTTTATAAGACACTGCTGAGTCATGCTCTGATGTATGGTTTAGAGACGCTGGCACTGACAAAAGAAAAATAGGAAGCAGAGCTGGATGCGGCAGACTTGAAGGTTTTTTAAGGTTTTCATGTGGTAGTAACCAGGATGGACAGTACTAGAAACGAGTATATCAGAGGGACAGCTCAGGCTGAATGGCTTCATATACGAGTTTATTCATTAAGTGTCCAAGTCCACCTATGTTTGATCCACTCATAGAAAGCACCACTAACACTGGATACCAGCAGCTAACAGTGGAAAAGCAGTGCTTACCAAGAGAAGGTCCTAAACAACAAATATCAGTATCACTGTCACGGAACAGAAGTGAGCTTCAATGACTCCTTTCACAAAGTTTTACAGCTTCCTGAAGACTAAATAGATGTGGACACATACTGACAGCTGAGGTAAACAGTGGACTGACAGCATACACTTACTACAGATAAACCCTCAAAGGCCAAGTGTATATATTACCATGCGCCTTCACAATAGTCATGATAAAAGAAAAAGGGTATGGCTCTGATTAAAGGAGGGTCAAATACACCACCCCAAAACTGTTATAGTGTGAGTAGTGTGACACTATGTCAAAGTATGTCGCACTAGTGTCACACTATAGTGTGAGTAGTTAAGTATACATAAAAATGGAGGCATACGTATTTGAACTACATTAATAATAGGTCTTTGATTACTCAGTAAACTCAACAGACAAATTCAGCGTATTCATTGGCATAGCTATGTAGGTTTATGACCTTCCCTACTCTTTTCCAATCATGGAATATATTTTTGTGTAGTCTCTCTGTCATTGAGGTCATACTTCTTTAGTTTGGTGCATTTCAGGAACCAGAACTGAACCAAGACGAAATGGTATAACGTCTACAAAAACCTAATGATGAAGAATTAAGTTCCCCAAAAAAGCAATATGTATTAGTATCACTTGTTGTTTACAAAGTATTTACAATGGTAAAACTGTAAGTTATTGCAAGTACATGAGCACTCAAAAGTTTCAAGGCTGTTTTTCATATACTAGAAACACATACTGCAGAACTAAATCCCATGCCTCGCAGGACCGGTTGAACTAGTTTTAATCAGACCTGAAATAAGTAAGAATTTGCTCCCACATGTGAATAACAACAAAGTGTCCTATGCTCAGTTCTCACATGCACAGAAAGTCCTCCGGCTATAACGCCTGTGCACTTCAACTGACTTGTTTTACTGTTTTAGTAAAGTTTTAGTTAAAAACATTCGATTTAGAATGTGTTATGTTATTCATAAAAAATAGCTAAAATTAACAACTCTAACTAACTAAAATCTTGCATGTTCTGTGCAAAGGTGATTGCTGTAGAAATGGAGTGTTTCAATGACCTCCTCCACAAACTGAAGGAGGTCCACGAGCGAGAACTAGAAGGTAAGTGGAATAAAAAAAAATTAAATGATTGCAATGGGTATCCAAGAGTTCCATAAGATAATTCCAACACATGTGCTCCTTAAAAGGTCTTTTATATTTTTTTCTTCAAGGATGGCAGGTGAAAGTTCAAGAGCTGTCCAACAAGAAAGGCTGGTGAGTCATTGTGATATGGGCAATCACATTTAGACAGTGCTGAAAATATGTATAAAAAGGTTCATCCAGAGTAGGCCTCAAGTCTTTGTTGACTAGACAGGCAGGTAATCAGACAGGTAGGCATGCTGGTCCTATGCCCCCCGCAAACATCACATTTCACAAACTTGGAAGGAAGCTCATGTTGCAACAAGTTATTCTGTGAGATAATGACTCACATAATATTTGCTTAATTTCTGTGGAAAAGTAAGTAAAGAGAACTTTTTCTTTTAAAAAAAACAAAATATTCGTATATGTATTTGTTTATGCAGTTTATTTGTTTATTTTTGTGATTTTTCAAAAGTATGGCTGATTGTGTGGTGATATATTCAAAAATGTGACTTTTATTCTTTTTTTTCCCCCCTTAAAATGCTCTATCTACTTGTCTTGAGACACTTTAACATATAAATATATAATGTTCATACATACATTTTTGTTAACTGGCAGATCATTCTCAGGCACACACTGAGTTCTTTATTTTTCAACACCACGTGCAATATATACAAGGTGGGGGGAATAGTTCCAGGGGTCCATGGGTAGACAGGGAAAAAGGTGTTCCACTCGCTTCATTCCTCTCACTCTGCTTTCTGCTCACTCACTGTGCTCCTGAGATCCTCTCCCCTCTGTACTGACACGTTTTGCCAGACTGTCACACTCACGTTCAGGCATCCAGGGAAACAGGGGTTACAGGCCGGTTCCAGGGAATCTGCTCTGGAGCAAGGCGGCCCAAGTGGCTCACCAAGCGCAGCGGCACCGGCAGAGGTTATGCTGCACAGAGGTGACCCTGTGCTCCTATTTCCGAGAACAGGGGGAGGTTGGACCCCCAGGAATGCTTCAAAGGGCGACATCCCCGTGGCAGATGGGAGGCTATTGTGTTCATACAAGAGCCACGGCAGTTGTTCACTCTAGGCGGCTTGGTTTTGAGAAACGACGATAGAGCAGCCTCCATTTCTTGATTGGTCCACTCTGTCTCCTCTGGGGGTGACAACCAGAAGATAGACTGACCTTTGCGCCCAGGGTGGAGCAGAACTCCCTCCATACCCGAGAGTTAAATTGGGGTCCTCGGTCTGAGACGATGTCCTCTGGAATGCCATGGAGCTGAACACGTGTGTGGTGAGCAGCTGAGCCATTTCTATGGCTGTGGAGAGCTTTGGGAGGGCGACAAAGTGGGCAGCTTTGGAAAACCAGTCGATTATTGTCAGAATAGTGGTGTTACCTGCGGAGGGTGGCAGCCCAGTGATGAAATCGAGAGAGATGTGGGACCACGGTCAGCCAGGCTTGGGAAGAGGCTGAAGTAATCCGGACGGAGACTGCTTGGAAAGTTTGTTTGGAGCACAGGTGATGCAGGCGGTCACATATTCCCTGGTGTCCTTTGCCAGTGTGGGCTACCAGAAGTAGCGCTGGACCCCAGGGTGGCAGGTAAAATGTGCTGTGTGGGCCAGACCCAGGGTTGGGGTTAGTTTCTTGTGCCTCCCACATAATTGACTCGATCTCCCAAGTTACTGCTCCAACCGAGCAAGAGGCGGCTTCAGGATCAGGGATCAGATCCTGCGGAGGCATCCAGTTTCACGTTCCACGAGCCAGATCTGTAAGTGATAGAAAAATTAAAGCAGGTAAAGAACAGTGCCCACCTGGCCTGTCGAGAGTTAAACCTTTTGGTACTCCATGTTTTTGTGGTTAGTTCAAACGCTAAATGGCTGTGCAGTGCCTTCAAGCCAATGTCTCCATTCCTCCAGGGCGAGCTTAATGGCAAGAAACTCCCCATCTCTGATGTCATAATTGCTTGCTGGGGAGAGATGATGAGCGTAAAAATCCCATGGGTGGAGCTTACCGTTTCTCTATTGTAACAGTCTGATGCATCCACCTAGTTCATGACTTGAGGACTGAGATCTGGCTGTCGTACAATGGGAGCCATGGGAAACCACTCCTTGAGATGGGAGAAGGCTTTTCGAACAGGCTGAACCCACTGAAAGGAAACTTTGGGAGAAGTATACTAGAATCTAGTAGAGCGATTTTGCTAGAGTCCCTTATAAACCAGCGACAAAAATTGGCAAACGAGAAAAAACGCTGGAGCTGTCGGCAGTTAGTGGATTCGGGCCATTCAAGCACAGCTTGTATCTTTACTGCGTCAGGATTCAGGTTCCCCTGCTCAATAATATACCTGTCATGGTCTGGGTGGGTACCTGCAGGTCTCCAACAGCGGCCCCTCCTCCTTTAGGCGGAGTTCGGTTGCTCCTCCCTGGCTGACCACCTGTGAGCAATTATTCCGGCAGTATATCAGACCTGCGCTCTCAACCATTCATCGCCTGAGTATCTGCTATCCCCATAGGTAGCATCTGGAGTGGAGGTCTTGTCTCCCTCACTCCCGCCTTCCTGGACCTGGGCCGCTTGCTGCTGATACGACGTGGCCTGGCGGCCCACCACTCACTTGCCTGCCTCCCCACGCCTCGACCGCTTCCGGGCCTTCCGCCCCACCTGTCACCTCCCCCTGAAACCAATGCCCCGGCCCCTACCTAGTCCTGTTTCCACCTCCCCGCTGCCTCTGCTGTTCAGCCGTCTCCTAGAGGTGTCTAGGTCACCCTCCGTTATCTTAGATTATCCTACGCCACCACACTAGTGGCACGTAGTTTTCTTGCTTGTGTTTGCCTGTGGGCGGAAATAAATCCTTTGTTCCCTTATCGTCTCGCTTCCGGGTTGGTTTCTGCACCTGTGTCCATCTCTGTTCCCTCGTGCCGCTGGGCCTTGACAGTACCCCAGAAAGGCCACCAAGTCCACATGAAATTCACACTTCTCCCCCTTCACATATAGCCTACTTTCCAGTAGGCGTTGGAGGAATTGCCTCACATGGATTTCTTATTTTCTTATATCTACATTAGGTTACTTAATAAAAAGAGTTTGTAAATATAAATTCACATCAACATTAAAAAAAAAATTATACAACATTTTTGTAATGTTCAACCTTACATTTCTGAAGCTGTAAATAGTAACATTAAACAAAAGTAAAGACAATGACTCGTTTAATAAAAAGAAACAGAAATCATTAATATTTGTGGATTTTAGCTCACAATTAGCACAGTTGACAAAACTGTGTCTTCCAACAAAGGCTTTCAAATAATGATCATGTTGGATGCAGTGCACATGTGGAATATTTAATAGAATTCAAATATATTTTTTGAGCCAGTCAGTGAAAATACAACACACTATTAATGTTAAATCAGTACTCTATCAACACATGGTGCAACACAAAACAACACTATATCTACGTTATTACATGACGACAAATATTAACAAGGAACAATTATGTTTCTGCAGTTTCTTTGCATTAAAACACACAGGCGTTAAATTTAAAGAAAACAAGAAATGTTTCCATGTGGCTGGTAAGCTGCTGAGGGTTCTAGTTAGCTAAAACATAAGTAGAAAGGTCCACACTGCAAAATGTTATAGATAACAAAAACATAGCACTGGCATCAATGCATTGACTGCTTGGGGGTATAACCCAGCCATAACTAACATGTGCAACATTAGAGCACTAATTTTATTGAATTTGATTTTTCATGTGGTGAACCTAAACAATCCTGCTAACTTGGTAAACATCTCCTGATCTTTCACTAATATGACCGGTATTGAAATAGTTTATTACTTAGCTCCATTCTGCTCCTTATTCTCATTTGAAGTTAAGCCATCATAGTTTACCTCTATTTCTTCTTCCAATGTTCTTTCAATGCATACTGATGTTTAAGTCATTGAAAATCATAACATGACTGTCAAGTTTTGTAGATCGGACTCACGCGCAGACCACTCGTGTCTTCAAAAGGTGCCTTTATTTACAGTGTTCCTCTACAGTGGAATTCATATATACATATAGTGATGTCAAGGGGAAAAGGGGCCGGGGTTCCAGGGTCCAGGAGTGAAAGAGGCAGGAGTCCAGGAAGGGAAGGTTTTCATTCAGCCCTCGCACATCTCCTCTCCTTTCCTTTATCTCTCTTGCTTCCGTTCAGTCACCATGCACAGGGAAAGAACAGGTCCAGAGGCGATCTATACACAGGCAGAAAAAAAACATTAGTTTCCTGGTTCAGACAGGCTCACAAACTGACTTTACAAAATACAGGACGACTGACGCTGATGGCTCAACGATCCAGCGACGAGTAGAGCAGACTCGCCCTCTTAAGAAGGGTTCCAATCTCTTATGATCAGCAACAGATGTGCTGATCACCTCCAGGTGTGTAGGCCAGGGGCAGGAGCCCATACTGAGCTCCGCCCCGGCAGGAGAAAGAGAGAATGGAAGAGGGCGAGAGAGAAAGGGAAACAAAAACAAAGCACCTGACAGCTGTCAGCTGTCGAGGAGCGGAGACCATGACAATGACACTGTATAAGATGGATTTCCTTCAGTATTCTAGATAGGTGCAGCAATCATTTTATTTCAGGATGTGCAAAATAATTTATGTCACTATGTATGTGACTGTACTTTATGTACTTTTCTGTGAAGTATTTTTGTTATTTTCTTGCACAAATTAATAAATACATTGCTAAATATGCAGCATCACAAAAAGAAATTCAGAATTATGAAAAACTCAAGGCCCTGCCTAACACTTTCCACTTTATTTGTTTATTTATTTATGTACTTTTTTCACCTGTCTCGTTTGGTTCTTTTGCCATCAGAATTATTGTCTAAAGGCAAAGAAAGATGCCAAACGGATTTACTTTACCAAATGGACCATCCCAGCCTTGCCGTATTGGTCTATTTGATTCACCTTTGCTTTTATTGTTTGTTTTTTTTGTTTGTTTTTTTCACTTGCTGCACACGGGACAGACATGACTGGGGGAAAGAAAAGGGAGAAAGAGGGAAAGAAAAACAGCGGGGAAGAGAAATGGTGATAAAGGGCAAAAAACAAAAACCAACAAAATAAACAGACAAAAAATACATTTATCAATCACCTGGATCACCTGTTGAGAAAGAAAAAAGAGAAAACAAGCAAAAAAAAACAGAGCAATATAATAAACAACATCATCGCGATGATCTGTGTGAATATAACAGTAAATACTAAATATTGAATATTATTGTGCAGCATGCAGGATTGACAGCGCACAGTGTGCTTTGAGGTAGGAGCCAAAAAGGGTGTAGTTTGTGTCTGTGAGCACCCGCGTGTACACCTGTGAGCATGAGTGCGCTTGTATTTGAAAGGTTCCTTCATGTAATGAAACAGCAAATTGTATTGATATGACTGCAGTATTTAAAAAGACAGCTGCTTAGTTTTAATGTGAGCATCATTATTGATCAATTAGCCCAGTGGTCTTCCCCACATTCTCCAACCACACACACCCATATATAAACTGCAATAAATTACAGATTTTTGAAAACGCACATAACACACATAACCAGCGTTGCGAATCACCGAAAACTGATATATTTTTTTCAAACTCCTGCCAGGTTGGAGATTTTCAAAAATTTCTTTTTTGCGTTTACGTGTGGACAATGAATGCGGAGTTCGTCATGCAATGTCAAAGGTGTGTGCTTTTTTCACATCAGCTGTGCTCCACATTATTGTTTACATGAGATGAATTTCTAGAACGGCGGATATACAAAATACTGTTACTGTTAATTCTACTCTCTGCAGTTTTTACACGCTTACATATACACACTCAATTACTGTCCCTCCATTTAGAAAGACAGAGGCGTCATGGTGTAATTAGTTTATGTGTAGCTGTTTTTTTTCCTGTGTAATAATATTCAAGATTGCCATCAATACTTTTTCCTCAAAGAAGCCCCTCTGTGAAAAACTGGGTTCAGAAACATAAACAACTGTGGGATACTGTTTGTCTGTGATTTGGAGAGCCCAGCGTGTGCTCCTGACACAGGGAAACCAATTCTGCCGGGGATCACTACCTTGGCACTTGTGCAGATGAAGCCAAAGGCAAGATATGCTTCATCATATTTTGTAGTCTTTGGCTTGGAAGGAAGTTGGTTTGGAAACATATTTGCAAACCCCCCCCCCCCCCCCCCCCCCCCCCCGGCAATGGCTCTGCCCACAAAGGGACCTGCCCCCCACTTTGGGGACCTCCAAATTAGCCAATCTAATGGCAATTTTGGTCTGCATCATTTATAAAAAACAGCAGTTTCAAAAAAAAAACATAACCATGTGGTGGCACTTACACTAGATGATAAAGGATCCAATTTCTGTATCACAATCTCTTTCTTATTTGGTAGTATCCTGAACCAGTCGCTCTGCAATGTTTCCCCATGGCACATCCATGTTTCTGCCTATAGTACTACTCGCCCTTGAATGTCAAATATTTAGAATGAAGATACAGACCTCTCTTATGAACTACCTACACTGCTTCAGTGACTGGAACACAAGTAAAGAGAGATGTAACATAATGAAAGACCATTGTTTCATCCACCTCCATAATAACCTATATGATGCATATACAACTTACATTTATAACATAACTACCTTTCACTTGGAAAGAGGAACATTATGTACATATGTAAATACAAGCTTACGATAATATTTAAACTATGAGGAAATACAATCTTTCTGAAACACATTTTTTTAGTATTAAAGCCTAACCACCTTGTGTTCTTTTGCGTCAATAGTGACACAAAAAGAATGGAAGAACTTTTTACCAGAAACCAACAGATGAAAGAACAACACAGATTACTCACCGAAAACATTAAGGTTCTGGAAAACAGGTATCAATGTTACATTGCATTTTTCTTTTCTTGTATAAAACACTAGAAATAAAGTGGTTTGCTCACTAACAAAAAGTGATCTAATGTTTATGGTAATTTCTTTTTATTGGAAAGAGATCGCATATAACATAAAATTAGCATCAAAATTCAACAGGTACTTATTAATTACCTGTAACTGTAAGTTATATAAAATTGTTCTCTCTAGTTTTTGTGTAAATTGATTAATATAGACTGATTAATACAGAAAGGCAACATGCTGGATTTAGACTCATGACCATTTTGCTATGAAGCTGCAGTCCTAACCAGCACTCCACAGGGGTGCCTTCTGCTGGCTTACTTCCATAATCCAAAGACATGCTTGAGGTTAGGTTAACTGGCAATTCAAAAACCAACTAACCCAACTAATGACTAATTACAGCTGTTTTTAGTTTTGTCAAAGAAAAAAAACTCATTTCAATTGTTGCATAATGTGAGCTACTGTCACATCAGCCTAGTTATTAGGTGTGCTACTAAGTGACTTCTTCCTGCCTGCGCAGGCTTAGGGCTGGGCTGTGTGACAGATGTACGGTCACTCAAGAGGTAGCCAAGAGAAGACAACAGGAATTTGAAGCCTCCCAGATTCAGAGTCTCCAGCACATCTCTCTACTTGGTATTCTGTTCTTACTCAATAATCCATCTATCCATCTTGCATCTCTACGAAACTCCTTTACAGTGAATTTCCTGTCTGTTCTTTAACCTTTGACACCATTAATGTTTCCCCAGTTTATTTTCTACTAAAAATGCTGTTTAAGGACAATTCTATTGATGTGTACTCTGATCATGTCGTTTGCTTGTGTTGCAGCTGGAGAGATGAACAACCTGAAAAAAGAGAACAAGAAACTTAAAGATGAAAACAGAAACTTAAAAGCAGCACTTGAGTGAGTAGATGCTATTTAACGATATGGTTGTTCTAATCTTTAATTTAAAACTAATGCTGATACATCTTATATTAGTATTTTCTGTTTATGAGGAACATTGTTTTAGGCATATTTGTATTTTTTGATGCACGACAAAATTTAAAACCGTCGTCATTCTGTGCCTGTGTGTGTGTTTGTGTAGCAAAGGTCACAGTGACAACTCTTCTAATAGTAGCACCACCACAGAGGTCAAGCCCAACTCTTCCCCTGCCCTTTCACCCGCATCTGGAATCCTGTCCCTTATCAATACAACAACCAGCAGGCCAAGCAACAAGCCAGCAGATGGCAACATTTCAGTAAAGCCTGATGTCGAACTGAAAACTGAAGGTAAAAATGAACAATAGTGGTGATTATATTCTGTCATCTTACTTAATAAATACATGCAGTTTCTGGCTTTGATCAAACAGAAACTGAAGGCAGACAGTTAAGAGGAACCAACCGAAGCCAGTTTGTAAGTTTGTTTTTTCATATTTTTATCATACATTTGTTTTGAATAATAATCAATTTCAGTATTCAATTAATTGCTAGTTGCACTATTCTATTAAGCAAAACGATTCAGATCACAACTTGTAGCACCAAGTGTAAATAATCCAAATTTGCAGATAGGTATGAAAGAATAAGATATAAGATCTAAAATAATATTAAAGTGAAGAGAACAAATGGGAAACAATTACCACCAGAAAAATATGTATGCTTATTTTCCATCATCTTAAGGGACAGTGATGCCATTTGAATTACATGAGAGAAGCATGTGGCACAACCTAAAACTTGTTGTGTTTTTCTACGGAATTTAATGATATTTGAGCTCAAAAGAAGCAAAATGTATTTCTGCTAAAATCAAGACACACATGTTTAAGTTGTTTTTTGTACAATTACACTGTTAGTGACAACAACTTACCCAGTAACCAGTGATGGAACATTAGCTCTAAGATGTCTTAAAAAGCTTTCAAGTGTTATTATTGTATCTATGATTCTATGCATACATGATGGATAAATAAGAGATGTAGAACTGCCAAACATCCCTCATCTTACCATTGACCAACCATGAATGGGTTATAATCAGAATCAGAATCAGAATACTTTATTGATCCCTAGGGGAAATTCTTTTTCGTTACAGTGCTCCATTATAAACAGCCATTAACAAAGACAGACAATACACTAACTAAGAATAGCACAATATATACAGGCATATATATACATAAAGGTCACTTATTAATAAATAGCTGAAAAAGGAAGAACATGTGCAAAAAAAAGGTGTAGCTGTTGCCATAAACAGTGTGTTAAGTGGATATGTTGTACAGGGAGATGGCCACAGGCAGGAATGATTTCCTGTGTCGTTCAGTGGTGCTTTTCAGTCTCTCACTGAACATATAAAACCCTACAAGAAGATGTATTGTTCACCTTAATTATTTTTTCATTAAGATGAATGCTTAAATTTATCATTATTTATATTTATATTGGTAATTAGTTTTTTTCCTCTGCACCAGTTAACATCAACATTTTTCTCAAGCCTTTTATATTACAAATTAAAACCCCTACAATACTAAAGAGCACTTGGCAGTAGTGGGGAGGAAGAACCCCCTTTTAATGAAAAGAGACATTCAGCAGACACTTGGTCAGCCATCTGCTCTGACTGAGTGAGGGGAAAGATCAGCTATGTTTCTTTTTATCCGTCAGTATTAGTCTGTTTTCAGTGGATTTTCCAAATCATTTGAGCTACAGATGTTGATAGAGCCACATGTCAAAAAATGTGTTGCTTTCATATCACCATCATTATACTGTATGAAGGAACTTGTAAGACTGTGTTGTACCTAACCCCTCTATGTGGAGTTTTTCTTAAGCTTAGCTAACATTTTAGTTACAGGTTCCAAAGGACATTTTGGCAATAGGCTGGTTATTATGATAATATAAGGTTGTACTTGGTGACGCAGCTCAGTAATGAAAAAGCAAATACAGAAAAGTCCATTAGTCCATTTTCACACTAACAATGACACTTTAAATAAGAAGCTGCCTATACACATGTACACTGCTTCTTTACAACACTCCGTCATTGAGTCTCATATCATAGATTTATGATTGTTCCCTTTCTTTCTGGAAGTTCCCATTGCCTTTTACCTGCAACTTGTACAAGCTTAGCACATGAAATACTATGAATCAGACTGATTACATTATATTTTCTGGTCTCCTCTGTAAAGCATTATTCTCAAAATCGAGCCAAAATGTTGCTTTAGGTAGTGCACACAGTAAGCTAAAGACTGAAAATAGTGAAATCCTAGCTCTCCTCAACCTTAAATATTAACATATTTTGTCTTATTCTATTTATTCTGTGATGGGTACAAAGACAGCTACCTAGGTAGCTTAGTTTATTTTCTTTCTTTCTTTTTTCTTTATGCTAAGCTAACTAGCTACAGATTTTGCATTTACAAATTAGATAAACCAAAAATGTTTGAGGATAATTCAAATTGTTCTCTGAACTGACAAAACATTGGTTAATGTAATATGGTGACTTCTTTTGCTGCATGCCCTTCTCTGCTCAAACAGGATGCTCTTCCATTGTCAGCCCTCACATTGCCGTCATGGAAGAAAGAACACTTTGTGACTCATGCTGGAGAGAAGAGGTAAGACATAGGAAATCACGAAATGGGCTAATCTGCCACTGTATGAGGATATGTACTGTGAGTAACAGCAGATTCATCAAATTAGTGATTATGTGCTCCAAAGTCAATACTTTTTTCTACATATAGAGTCTGAATATTACACTTTCCCACATTTCTGCACCAGTATTGATCCATAAAGGTTAAGGAGAACACAAAACTTACAGTTTGCATGCTTTACTTGCCAAAAATGAACAACTACATCACCTTTCAGACATTCCCTCATTCACTCCACTACAATTTTGTTCTTGTATTGAGTCATTATGCCAACATCTGTATGGGGTAATTTAAGCTCAATTTATTTTCCTTTCTTATTTTAATAACAAGAGTCTTGCTGCTGTTTTATAAGGTTTATTCTACTTTGCAATAGAACCTCCCCCCTCCCAACCTCCCACCACTGCCTTATCTGACACTTTCAACCAATCCAACAAATAATCTTTCCACTTCTGCTTAAGATTCGGGACTTTAGTTGTCCAAGATTTGGGCCTCTTTAGTTTTCCTGGCCTGAGCAAACATCTTCCCTCAGATAACACATTTGGGCTTGGGACAGTATACTTGTGCTCCCAGTCGGGGCTATTGATGTGTCACACAAACCTAATTCTTACCATCTGAGAACTGTGAAAATGAAGTTGGGTTTCATTTTACAGGAGCTCCTTAACACATTAGTTATTTTATTCATGATGTGCACCTGTTGCAACATGTTACGGCCTCATAGCCTCATACACCAAACCATTTAGGAACCACTGTCCTCATCCAACCATCCATCCATCCATTCATCCATTTTTACAGTAATTATAGCTATAACAAGGCAAGAGGCAGCTTCTGCTCTAATCATTACTGAAGAAAAATAAGTACTGCATCACATTACCAATTAAACCTTAACTGCCAAAAGATTTTCCTACAGACTTGACTTTCTTTCTCATACCTTAGAATTCAAAATGTTGAAGGACTCGACCAGTGTTCCTCCATGCCTACTAATTCTCTGCTTAGGAGATCTTCTGTCCCAGCTGCTGGAGATGTGCGACCCGGCAGACATGTTGTCCATGCTCCTGTCGCCCGACATCCACAAGCAATCAACAGCAACTCTGCTTCTCTTCGCTGGTCTCTATCTGAATCATCTGATTGGATTACTGCCGGCACCAATCCAGTAGTGCAAACTTCACCCAATCCACACTCACAACATTTTCACAGCTTGAACCCAATGAGGCAACAGGCCAGCCCCAGAAGGCAGGTTTTTAGTCCTCCGTTTCCTAAGCAGAGCAGCGTTCAGCCCCCTGCCAGAGAGCCAACTGTGGTTTTCCGATTGACAAATCTGCCAGAATATGTGGAGATTCAAACAAAGCCCACAGAGAAAACAGAGAAAAAGGAAAACCTGCTACCCAAGGTTGAGAGGGTGTCTGAAGAAGGGTTAAAAGAGTTAAATGATGGGCCTTTGGACTTATCTGATCGGGGGAAGTCCATATCCAGTCAAGTGCCAAAAAGTGATTCATCCTCAGCCTTACAAGATGGAACAAGAGTTCAAAAGAGCCCTGAATTGGAGGTAAACACAAATTCTTCTGCAGACATAGCAGAATCATCATCTTCATCTATTGTCATTCCTTCATCATCGTGTGCAACGACAGAAGAGCAAGCACCTGACAAGGATCCTAACCACAAGGTAATTTAAGGTCTTCTACTTCTTACAATAAAATTAGAAGAGGCTGAAGTAAAGAGGGGGCAAATTAAATTCATGGTGTGGGGATGTTCTACCTGCAGGTAGTCAGAGAGCAGGATCAGAAAGAGGAGGTGAATGGAAAGACAGATGAAAGCAAGGGGAAGAAGGTGCCTATCCTCACTCTATCATTACGGCCAGGTAAAGTAGGATGTCTCTGTGATTTTTCCTGAAATTCAGTCAAATATTGCTTTTAAACCAAGGTTACTAAAAATTGACAATGCACAAGTGAATAGTTTTTATTATGTTTTTGTAGCAGTAGTGGTGTTGGAGACTCTGAACCCAGCTCTACAAAAGCAAGATTCCTTATCATCAAATGGCAAGGTAATTCGCCCAAACAAAACAGAGAACGTGAAGGTTTTGTTAGCACATTAACTCATTTTGTATTACAATTTTTATTGAAAAAATACAACAACAACCAAAAACAGCTGACTTTAGTTTATATACACTTCTTTCTTTTGTGAACAATTGTGCATCCTTTTCTTTTTAACAGACATCTTCGGCGACAGATGAGCCAGAAACCAGCTCTGATGAGCAGGACGAGGAAGCCAACCGGTCAGGACACAAAAGCAATCAGGGCTCCAAAAGGAAAAGGGCATCTGTGGAGACAGATGCAGACAGAGATTCCAACACAGACAGCAGTAATCACCTGTTTATTTTCAGATATTTTTTCCTTTCTTCAGTTTTGTTATCTCTGTCTTGAGTGTGGGCTTTAAGCAGATTTCTTTTTTTCTTTTTTTTACCTCATGAGGTCTACATACATTTTGACTTCTGTGCCCCTCGCCCCAATTCTAACCCTACATTTCAGAGAAAAAGTACTTTTGATAATGAAAAGACATTTGATAATTAGGAAAAAATGGGAGAGTAACGTCAAAAAGAACTAAAATGATAGGTTTAAGTTTAGGTCATCATCAATGTAGTTCTTTCGGCCTTTTTTACACCATATCTTTGGCTTGGCAATTTATATTAAATAAATTGACAGAATTATTTTTTTTATTATTGTTGCTGTTGTTTGTCATTGTTTACATTTTGCATTTCTAAATATTTTTAGAGTTTTATGTCTGTCAGCCTGTGCATAAGTTTTGTATGTGCTGCCTTACACCATACAGACGTACATACATTTTGCATGTTCTCTCAGTACCTGTGTGGGTTGTTTTCCATAGTCCACATCTTTGAACTATGGGAGGAAGTTTTAATTGATACATCAATTAAAAGTTTAATTAGTTATTCTAAATTGGCCATGGATGGATGCATGACCAAACAACAACAAAAAGACAATGTGGATAGTAAATTGTATCACCTTCAGTATAAGGCTCCATACTAATCACTACGCCATACTTTTCTCTTTTTTTCAAAGGTTTCTTAGAAATAGCTCTCCAGAGATCTAACAGGGATGTTTCACTAGAGTACACTTTGGTCAGAGTAGGGCGAACAGATCGCCTGCTGTCTAAGGGATTGCAGAGCATTTATGTCTCTTTTTTTCTGGTATTTTAGCTCTGTAGTTCTGAAAAGTCAATACTGAATTGACAGTTCAGTTTTCTAAAATCTAAATCAAATCTGACGCAGTGTCTGTGAAAAAAGCAGGGAAGGCTGTTTCCCTAGATGCACCATTTAAGTGAGTTAAACTATACGCATTTGGATTCAAGCGCAAGTTAACCAGTTACAGAGTGTGCCGATGCGTCATCATACCTGAAAAATCAGGAATAAAGCCAAACCACAAATGTTATGCGGGTTTTGATGAGATGTGATGAAAACTGTCACAAAGAAAAAGAGACACTACTACGGCATTGAGTGGAAAACTTTATACTTTGGTCAGCTTGGTACAAAGCGATGGTCCAAGAGTTGGTCTTTATAATTGTGCAGACATACTCAGGCAAATATGGTAGTAGTGGCTGAAATAAGTGTTTACTGCACTATGCAGCCTGTTTGATCATAAAGATCAACAGACTGTGGTAGTAAGCTACCATTTTATCACTTTCCAGAGAGTACAACTTCTGCTTTAGTCGTTACCTGGCATAGCCCCAACCCCAGCTCTTAAGCTTAACCCTATGTTTCAAACAAAAAATGTACTTTTTTTGTAAAAAACGTAGAAAAAGTACTTTTCTGAAAAAAATGTTGATAGTTTTTAATCCATGTGTCACGGTACTAGGTCGTGTGACCCAGTGTTTGAGTTTTATGTATTTTTGTATTCATTTTCAATCTAGTTAATTTCTAGGTTGCTGTTCAGACCTTATTTCTTAGTTATTTCTGTCATCTCCCCTTGTACCCAGTCTTCCTGGTTCCTGCGTCTATGTTTCATGTCTATGTGGTTAAGTTCATGTCATGTTTTATCTCCATGTCTATGTCTCAGTGTTTCCTGTTTTATTTTGTAAGAGTCTGGTGTTCTTTGTTCATTGTAGTTAGTGTTACTCTCCCCTGTATTGTCATTATGTTTCATTTGAGTCAGCTGTGCTCTCATGTGTCTCTACTTCCCCTGATCGCCTCATGTGTGTATTTAAGTCCTCTGTTTTCTGAATGTCGTGGTCAGGTTGTCTGTTATCTCCACCATTGGCTTAGTCATTGTCATAGAACTTAATAGTATTTGTTTCTTAGTGTTTTTTTTAGTTTGTTTAGGGTTCCATGTTTAACTCCTGCTATCATCCAAATAAAGGATCGCTTTCTGTTTAAACCTGCAACTCCTCGTCCACATCTGCTTTTGGGTCCTGTTTCAAAAAACACACCGGCGCACCCCGCTGTGACACCATGTCAGTTAGAATGATTACTTTCTTTGTCTTTCGCCCTGTTGGAGTATGGCATAAATACAACCAGTTGTTTCACATTCATGTCTCAATTGCACTTGTGTCTGACAAGCAGATTTTTTCCAACATATCCAGATTGTTTTTTTGATGATTTAGGATCCGACCTCTCTTTAAGTTAAAAACCTATTACCTTCTCATGAACTACTACTTTCTGTTGAGTTCTAATTCTGTTATTTGTCATTCACACAAAAAAAGCACTCTGAAATGCTTTCTGTTTTTGTTCCCCCCAGACAACCATCGGGAGAGGAAGCTCAAAATCACAATGAGATCAGAGGAAAAGCCCTAGATAAAGAGGATGTCACACTGACTTGGTAATTTTGCAAGAACTCTTCATTAACCATTTCAGAGTAAAAAGTACAACAAGCCAGTACAGGTATAATTTACAGAGGGGAGAAACAGAGTGCAGCCATCATCAGCCAATCTGATTCTGAGTCTAGCCGGATAGTTTTTGATTTAGTTCTGGTTCTCCACATATTGCTAAGGGAAATATCTGACTCTTTAGCTGCTAAACTCTCTGTTACTTTCACAGACAGCTTTCTGCGTGGTAGGAAGTACATTGTGGGTATAGATCTTCATTTCCTTAGAACAGCTCTCTGCTGTGGCTAAATATTAAACTGATAAGAATGGCAAATCAAAACTGTATTTTCAGTGCAGTTGTGAGCCGTAAAATGAATATTTTACTTGCTAAATTCTAACAAAAACTCCAGATTGCTACAGTAACAGAATCTACACCATCGGGTTATTATTATCTGCAGTAAGCAACTGTAGGCATCCAAGTAGTCATGTGATCCAGTCGTCAAAGACTATTTGGTAATGGGCTTCTGCTGATTAAACTGAATTTTTCTGCCAAAATTCTTTTGTTTTGTTTTGTTTTTATCAGCTGTAAATTAAAGTTTTTGTCCACTTGGGGGCAGCAACTGCCCCTAAGGAACATAGGCATTGTGAACATCCAGCAGACACAGTAAAACTTCTGTCAAAGGGAATTCATTCCATTAGTTTCCAGAGAGTGGGGTTTAACTAAGCATGACAAAAGCCCTGACTGACAGTGAGGATGCAGCAGTATGCCAACTTCCATAGGACACTGGCTAATGTTAAGATTGGGTCAAGCAAGCTGAAGTGGCACCTGGTACCAAACATCCTTTCTGACAGAAGGTGTGCTTTTCAAAAGAGCTACACACTGTAGCAGTCTTTTGTATTTGCAACTTTCTCACCCAAACTCCACCATTTTCTGCCGCGTTATATTTTTAACATCCCTGTGGTCATAACTAGTTCAGGTTTTTCAGGCCATGTTTCCTTCTTAGAGCAGTGGGCTGTAAAGCTCTACAACTTCCCTTTTCACCAGCTGTTATATATGAAGTTTAATGTTTAGCAGAGTATTATATAAGTGGCTGTTGGTTTTGGTTAGTAAACCACAAAGGTTTCATTTTCACCAGGGTATTAAGTCTAAAATGATGAAAAAGATTTGTGCACAAAGAATAAATACAAATAGTACAAACATGTGACATTCTTTATCAGAATAAGTCTTTTCCACATGTCACCATGGAGCTAAAATCTTCATATTTGCTGTGGTCTGAGTGGAAATTTTAATGTAAGCACAGGGTATATCGCAGCTATTAGCAACTGGGTGGAAAACTGTCCAGCCTGACAGTCAGGCTTAGAAAGTCAACCATTTTCTAACATTTTCTAACATCTACCAACCCATTTTCACAGTGCCAAACACCCTCGTGTATGACCAGCTGAAGAGACTAAAATCTGCAGAATTCTCTTTTGTTCCTCATCTTCGAGCAAAACAAAACACGGTCTGCGCTGCTAATGCTTAAAGAACTTCAGTCTAAATGTCCTGGCATGCCCGTCACTGCTTGGCTAAAAAAACAAAAAAAAAAACGTAAATCCTCTTATGTGGCTAACTTAGAAGAATATAAGAAAGAAAGTCCGAAGAGTAAAAGAAGTTCCTCTTCCTCTTTTCTCATTTTCAGACAGCACATATTTTGCAAGTATGAACTTTCCACTAACAGCTGTGACAACAACCTTTGCTTAGCTGGGTGATAGATGGGAAGTGTTAAAAGCAGAGAGACAGCTAAAGAAACTCTTGTGATAAAGCACTGTGAAGCTACTGAGTCCATTTTGTATTGATATAAAAATGGATGGACTGGCAGAGTCAACTAATCTCAAATCTACTTATTTTTCCTTCATTTCATTTTTTAGATGTCCCTGTGTATGAACCCAGATTTGCAGTCCTAATGCTGTCATATTGATTTCTCCTGTTTCTGTTATGTGTGTCTGATGCCATTATAGTCCATTAAGTATGGTATTTTATCAATGGTCAGTGGTCTTTCCCTGCCATTTGCATCTCTTGGTTAAAAAAAATGTGATTGACTATCCTACTGTAAGTGTACTGCTATGTTCTGACTTTTAAACTGTCAAGCTAGACGATGTGCTGTTGAGAGTATTTTTTTTACAATACTACACTGTTAGAAACCTTTTAATGAATGTACTGTTACTGATGTTGAAATAAATTTCCATTCTTAAATGTTGGTCCGGTTTGATTAATTATATTTTAGCACCATAATAAATTTAGTAATCACCACAGGACAAATAACAGGAAATAGAATATGTAATAGAAGTCAAATAGAGCATTACATCTAATGTTTGGTTTTCTTAGGGACGTTATGGAAAAGGGCTGTGCTCCATTGATCGACCTCATTGATGAACCTTAACTTACTGTCAGATAGTAGTTATGGTATCATGTAAACCCATCTAAACAAGAAAGAAGTGCAATACAGCTGATCATTTCAAGACTGCTCAAGAAATTTTAGATTTGTTCTAGCTGCTCAGGCGAAACTGGTTTAATGGTCACATTTCCCCAACAGGAAGTGATGGATGGAAATTTACACTATTTCAGTGTGAGATTATGCTTCCCTTTTCTTTTTGGCAGTAACCCTCATTTTAATGTGAACTGAGACGTTGTATTTTAAGACCAGAAACAAACATTAAATGCTGAAGTTTTAGTTTCGCTGCTCAGGCTAATTCTGGTTTCAACACAGAGACATCATTTGGACAAGAGAGCCCAGGAGCTAACTACTAATTTAAAAAAAACAAGTTCCAAATAAAAATAAAGCTCCAATTAAAGAATAACTATTTAGCATAGGAAAGTCCTACATTAAAAATAGATACTTAGTGTAAAGAACCTGAGACCCACATCAAGGGGCTGTACTCCCGATTAAACGAATTCAAGATGCCCAGAATATGTTTTGATTTTCTGGCTTCACTAATCTTAACCTTGACTAATGAATAATGTATAACACATTACACATTAACACACACTTTTGGAAGCACAACCCCAACACTATCTGACAGAGTCACAACAGATTAGTCGTTCCTTAGCCTGTGAGCTTCCTAGTTCAGAGCCCTGACTGCACTCCGTGAGCTGAGCTTGGGTCCTCTACCAGAGGCCTGGGAGCTTGAGGGTCCTGCGCAGCATCTTTGCTGTTCCTAGGACTGCGCTCTTCTGGACAGAGATCTCCAATGTTGTTCCTGAGATCTGCTGGAGCCACTCGCCTAGCTTGGGAGTCACTGCACCATTATCACTGGGGCCACTGTTACCTTCACCCTCGACATCTTCTCTTCTCTGAGCCCTTGGAACTTCTGCAGCTTCTTCTGTTTCTTCTTCCTGATGTTGCTGTCATTCTGCAACACTACATCTATCACAACGGCTGTCTTCTTCTGCTTGTCTACAACTACCATGTCCGTTTGGTTAGCCACCACTATTCTGTATTTCTATATCTCTAAGTCCCACAGAATTTTAGCTCGGTCATTCTCAACCTCCCATTGTCTCCCATTTTGACTTCAGGACTTCCAGGCCATATTCAGGACAGATGTTCCTGTTCCTACTATGCCGGCCACTTGGTTATGGCGTTCCATGTATGCCCTGCCCGCCAGCATCTTGCACCCTGCTGTTATGTGCTAGAATGTCTCAGGGGCATCTTTATGCAGCCCGCACCTGGGGTCTTGTCTGGTGTGATAGAGCTCAACCTCTATGGATCTTGTGCTCAAAGCTTGTTCTTGTGCTGCCATGATTAGTGCCTCTGAGCTGTCTTTCAGTCCAGCTTTGTCCAGCCACTGGTAGGATTTCTGGATATCAGCCACTTCCATCTGCTGGTGGTGCATACTGTCCAGGGGGGCCTCTTTCTTGGGTTTCTGCTGCCTGAGGTATTCACTGAGCATGCGGTCGCCCATGTCCAACACCCTGAGGGGGTACGCTAAGCAGAAAGAAGGAGGCCGGGGACTAGTGAGTGTCAGTACCATGGTCCAGGATGAGACAACGAACATCCACAAGTACATCAAGAAGATGGCCACAACCGATGGCATGCCCAGGAACTTCCTGGTCTTGATGTCTGTGGCTTCTATCTCCTCCTTTGGCCAGCTTATTATCCCAGCAGAGTACCTGATCACGGGCTGGGCGTAGGTGTTGATAGCCAAAATGTTGTTCTTACCATTCAGCTGACTCCTCGGGACTTGCCTGACCCTTTGCAGGTACTTGGTGGTTGCAGCTTTCCTAGCGGCCTCTTCATGGTTCCCATTTGCCTGTGGGATCCCCAGGTACTTGTAGCTGTCCTCTGTGTCTGCAATGTTGCCTTCTGGTAGTTCGATCCCCTCAATTCTGACTAACTACCTTCCCTCTCTTTGTTATGATCCGACTACACTTCTCCTGTCAGAATAACAGCCGTTGCTGTATATCCAGGTTGTGTGGATCAGTGAAATGATATGTCATTCACTCATGGCATCTCTCTCTCCATAGATACATAGATACATGCAAACCTGATTCTCCTGAAATTCTTTGTTCACAACCATCAGGTGTCAAGTTATGACATATAAAGCCTGCTTCCAGGTCCAAACTACACTGTGTTAAGGTCATTAAGGTTGTCTTTTTAATGTGTGTTAATGCTTTTCATCTTGTTCTATTTAATCTGAACAAGGTACTAAAATACTCAATGATCACAATTGTCATGAATCGCTGTGCGGCAGGCGGGAGTTGGACCCAAAATGCAGGACTCACAGACTCGAGGGAATGAACTCAAAACACAGCTTTATTTGCCGGTAGAACAAACATACAAACTAAACTAAACTGGGAAGCCACAAACTAAGAACTCACAGCGAGACACAGGGAGATCCACACACAGCATGAGGGGCGACGTCACGCCGAACAGAGGGAGACGCAGACAGAAATACACAGAGGGTTAACGAGGAAAGTGGGAACACACGGGGAACACAGGTGACACTGATAATCATAACGAGACAGGGCGGGGTGAACTGAACATGACATGTACGGGCGTGAGAGTCACAAAGTAAACAGGAAGTGCACAGAGGTTCAGACAGGAGGAGAGAGAGCACGGGGAAAACACAGACATAACGGGCTGGGGAAACATGAAACAACCACAAGGGGAGACGAGGGCTCATAAATACACAGGGCACACAGGGGGGGGGAGAGAGAGCACGGGGAGAACTTGGACATAATGGGCAGGGGAAACATGGAATAAAACATAAGGAGAGACGAGGGCTCACAGATACACAGAGGGGCACACAGGGGGTAAAAGCCATGAAGGGAAAACACTTAGGGAACAACACAACAGGGCAACTCAGAAAACATGGCCTAAATAAGGAACAAAATACAAACATACAAGAAAACTAAGAACACTGGGCCAACATGGCCCAGGACCATGACAGTACCCCCCCCTCAAGGGCTGGCTCCCGACAGCCCAAACCCGAAAAAACAAAAACAGAAAACAACCCACCCAGGGCGGGAGGCGGGGGACCAGGACGGAGGGACCAGAACGGGAAACAAAAACAAACAACAGAAAACACAGGAGCACATGACTATAGTCCAAATAAGGTTCAGGGGGCCGACCCAGAGCCCACAGGCACAAGAGTTCACGGGCCACACGGTCGGGGGGCCGACCAGGCGGGTGGCACAGGTGACAGAGCTGGTCCGGAGGCCGGCCGTGCGGAAGGCAGCGGCGGCGGCGAAGGAGACGACGGAGCAGGTCAGGGGGCCGACCGCGCGGAAGGCAGCGGCGGCCCTCCAGTCTCAGGCATTCTGGCCATGGCCTGGTGGGCACAGGACCAGTCGAGGCAGGACCAGACGAGGCAGGACCAGACGGGGCAGGACCAGACGGGGCAGGACCAGATGGTGGCGATGCGGGGGCCGGACCAGGCGAAGCACAGGCTGAGGCTGGACCAGACGAGGACGAAGACTCGGAGGCCGGACCAGACGAGGACGAAGACTCGGAGGCCGGACCAGACGAGGACGAAGACTCGGAGGCCGGACCAGACGAGGTTGCAGAGGCTGAGGCTGGACCAGGCGGAGCTGCAGAGGCTGAGGCTGGACCAGGCGGAACTGCAGAGGCTGAGACTGGCCCAGGCGTAGCAGAAGCACAGGCAGAGGCTGGCCCAGGCGTAGCAGAAGCACAGGCAGAGGCTGGCCCAGGCGTAACAGAAGCACAGGCAGAGGCTGGACCAGGCGTAGCAGAAGCACAGGCGGATGCAGCCGGACCAGGCGACGACGAGGCGGTCGCAGGTGGCGGCTGGACAGGCTCCTCGGGCCCTCCAGTTGATGCGGCGTGAGGCTGAACGGGCCCCTCGGACCCTCCAGCGGAGACAGGAGGCTGAACGGGCCCCTCGGACCCTCCAGCGGAGACAGGAGGCTGAACGGGCCCCTCGGACCCTCCAGCTGACGAGGCGAGAGGCTGGACAGGCCCCTCGGACCCTCCAGCGGAGACAGGAGGCTGAACGGGCCCCTCGGACCCTCCAGCGGAGACAGGAGGCTGAACGGGCCCCTCGGACCCTCCAGCTGACGAGGCGTGAGGCTGGACGGGCCCCTCGGACCCTCCAGCGGAGACAGGAGGCTGAACGGGCCCCTCGGACCCTCCAGCGGAGACAGGTGGCTGAACGGGCCCCTCGGACCCTCCAGCGGAGACGGGCGGCTGAACGGGCCCCTCGGACCCTCCAGCGGAGACGAGGAGGTGCTGGCTGGGCTCACTGGAACCCCCAGCGGACGAGGTAGATGGCGACACGGGAGCCGCGGAGTGCTGGATGAGCTCATCCGAGCTTCCAGCAGGAGCCGATGTAGAGCCAGAGAGAATTGGGACCCCGGGCTCAACGTTAAGCTGGCTAGAAAACTGCACTGCTACGGGGAACTGGGCCAAAGGTTCAGGTGCGAGCTGAGCTGCTGGACACACGGGGACCTGAGCTGCTGGACACACGGGGACCTGAGCTGCTGGACACACGGGGACCTGAGCTGCTAACGGTGGAGAAGTAAATGACTGCACAGGGGACTGAACTGATGTCTGTAGTAACGGTGGTGGTGAGAGTGGAGTAGGTGGTGGAGTTAATGACTTCACAGGGGAATGAACTAGAGGTAGTGACGGTTGTGGTGCTGGTGGTTGAGTGGGTGACTGTGCTAAAGGAGGCTGCACTGGGGACACTGGAGACTGCACTGGGGACACTGGAGACTGCACTGGGGACACTGGAGACTGCACTGGGGAAAGCAGTGATGGTTGTAGTGGAGGTGTGACGGGTGGAGGAGTGGCTGAAGTGGCTGCGGGTCGGGCGGCTAGTGGCTCAGCTATAGAGCATATTAACGGCAGGGCTATGGGTTGAATGTCTGACTGAGTAGCAGCCTGAATGGCTGGGTGTAGTGATGGTGGTGGTGGAAGGGAAACAGGTGGTAGTGTGGATGACGGAACTAAGGGCGACTGAGTGGCAGACCGAACTGATGACTGAAGCGATGGTAGAGGTGAAAATGGAGCGTGTGGTGGAGTTAATGGCTGTGCTAGCGGGGACACAGGAGATGGAGCTAGCGCTTCTGGCTGGGCAGCTAAGTGAAAAAACACAGCCCCGGAATAAACAGTCCCAAAGTCAGGAAACTCTTGATTGTCCCTTCCACTCACCACAGCTGGCAACTCAGACGTCTCGGGGTCTGGCTGTGGCGGTGGGTGTCGGCGGCGTGAATGCCGTTTTCTTCGGGAAGCCGGAGGTGCGGTGATGGAGGAAACTGGCAACGACGGAGAGATCACGGCCGGCTCCTCATCCTCCGACCACATTGCTGCGAGAAAAGCAGCGGGTGAGTGACAGTCAGAGTGGAGGGTGGATGGAGAGGAGTCCAGTGGCAGCGGCGTGGAAACGTTTCCTGATTGTGGCGGTCGCTGTTGCGGTATGACGAGCTCGCGAGCTTGTACTGTCTCCTTGGCTTTCTGCAGATTGGACAGTAGGCCCGAAAATCCTGAGAGCTCGTGAAGATGGGGATTCCCCTTGAGAATTGCCTCGATGGCGTTTATCCCAATGGACATTGCTTTAATGTCCGAGGCATGGGAAACTCGCTCCCACAGGCTGAAGATGCGGGCCAAATCGCTTTCCCGGGAGGAGCCTGCTGGGTCCATGTCTGGTGACGTCGTACTGTCATGAATCGCTGTGCGGCAGGCGGGAGTTGGACCCAAAATGCAGGACTCACAGACTCGAGGGAATGAACTCAAAACACAGCTTTATTTGCCGGTAGAACAAACATACAAACTAAACTAAACTGGGAAGCCACAAACTAAGAACTCACAGCGAGACACAGGGAGATCCACACACAGCATGAGGGGCGACGTCAAGCCGAACAGAGGGAGACGCAGACAGAAATACACAGAGGGTTAACGAGGAAAGTGGGAACACACGGGGAACACAGGTGACACTGATAATCATAACGAGACAGGGCGGGGTGAACTGAACATGACATGTACGGGCGTGAGAGTCACAAAGTAAACAGGAAGTGCACAGAGGTTCAGACAGGAGGAGAGAGAGCACGGGGAAAACACAGACATAACGGGCTGGGGAAACATGAAACAACCACAAGGGGAGACGAGGGCTCATAAATACACAGGGCACACAGGGGGGGGAGAGAGAGCACGGGGAGAACTTGGACATAATGGGCAGGGGAAACATGGAATAAAACATAAGGAGAGACGAGGGCTCACAGATACACAGAGGGGCACACAGGGGGTAAAAGCCATGAAGGGAAAACACTTAGGGAACAACACAACAGGGCAACTCAGAAAACATGGCCTAAATAAGGAACAAAATACAAACATACAAGAAAACTAAGAACACTGGGCCAACATGGCCCAGGACCATGACAACAATTGGCCTGTCTGGGTTTTTGATCTGAATAATTACAATAATTACACCTGTATGTGTCATGAACCGCTGTGTGCCAGGCAGGAGATGTGGACCCAAAATACAGGCGCTCAGACTCAAGGTGTTAACTCAAAGTCACAGCTTTATTGGCTGGCAGGAAAAACATACAAACTAAACTAAACTGGGAAACAACAAACTAAAACTCACAGTGAGACACAGCATGAGGGACAACGCGACACTGACTCAGAGAAACACAGGGTTTAAATACAATGGGAAGTAACAAGGGGAATGAGACACAGAAGGAGAGCACAGCTGGGAGAAATCAGAACTGACGAGGCAAGGGAGTAGTAAACTGAGCACACTCACATAAGACACAGACCATCACAATAAAACAGGAAACTCAGACACAGGGAACCAGACAAGACGCTGAACTGAACAGACAGATTCACAAACAGACGGGGTGACACCATAGACAGACAGAGATACAGACGCAGACTCAGAGGCAGACCGAAGAGAACTGAAACAATAATAATCATCATAATAATAAACTAGAAAATGATAATAATAAACTTAAAGCGCTGGGTCACCGAACCAGGACCATGACAGTATGTAATTATACCTGACGTAATTACATTTGATAGGTCAGAAAAGAATCACTCTGAGGCTAAGAAAGATTTGAATGGGTGAATTAAGCTGAGGATCAGGAATTTTCAACAGCGACTAAACAGCAGAATATCAATAATGACTAACCTCATGCTGGGGATGGATCATCTCAAGTGATCTCTTGACTGAAGTTTGGATGGTTTTCAGATTTTTTTTTCCTGCCATCCAGTTGCATTTGTCTCTGCCCATTGGGAACTCTTATGCTGACTTTTATTGTGGGGATAAAAGTTCAGCTTCACTGTGCTAATGTGTTTATATTATCCTAACCATAGCTCTGTATCTAGCCACCACATAGCACACCATTAAATACCAGCTAGCCCAACTTCAGTTATCATACAAACATCTGCTTTTTAGTTTTCACTTCACTTATGTCCGAAGTGATAGCAGAGTTGTACGTTTTAGTTTTTCAGAATTCCCTCACTCAGACATTGCATATCATCTTTAGATGGAAACTAGCAAGCTAACTCCTTGCTAACTTCTAACTCCATTAAACTTCAGAAATTATGTTTTTCTTGGATGCTTGGAAGTTAAACTTAATTCTTACACCTGGTAGAGCTAGCCCTACTGATCATTTTATTAAAGATGAAAGAATTTAGACAGTTTTGAGAGTTTTTTAACTCTCAATATTGCTGCTGAAACTGCTAACACTGCTAGACTTAAGAGAACTAGGGTTAGTCACTGTGGCATCATTCATTGTTTGTGAAGTCCCTTGCTGAAGCCTTGACCTGAATGTTTTCACCACTTTGCTTTTTTGAAACCAGATGTGACAAGTGAGGGGTGGATCTGACTGTCACACTGCACTCTTAGTAAATAAAGCAGTAAGGACCTATTGGATGACTTTTTATTTATTTTTATTATTTTTTTTATACTTAGAATAAACAAATTTTTCAAATTAATGGCAATTTCTGTTCAGGATTGGTTAAAACATATGTTATCGGTATCATCATTCCCATTCCCCATCTTCGGCATGGTCAGACATGACTAAAATTTTATTTTTGTGTTCTATTTAACTGATACAGTATTATTCACAGTAAGTAAATAAGTGTATATTGCAAGAGTATGTTACATCATCAAGTAACCATCGAGTAGCTTCTGTACTCTATTTGCAAGTGGTAGGGGTCTAGTAAAAGCAATATTTTTGCAATATTTCTTCCTCCCCCTACCCCAAACCTCTCATCACCACAGAGTGACAACCTGTAACCTGCAGCCATTCTGAGTGCACATGTGTGGGTACAAGATGGGTTTGAATAAATTGAAACTATTGTTTAATGTTATTTCAAAACACATGTAAAAATAACCAGCATAAGGAGGAAATCTATAAAGATCAAAGAACAGGGAAATTACAATTATGCAAAATGGAATGGGAATGAAGAACTGTGTTATAACAAGAAGAGAACATCTGCAGGGACTCCGAAACTGGTCACAGAAAATATACATAGTTAAAATAAATCGATCCATTCAATTTGTGAAATATACAATGCTGTGCAAAAGACTAGAGGCACACTTTATTTCTTTATGTTTTGCTATGATAGGAGGAAATAGGTGTAGCCATTTATTGAAATATGTGTAAGGACATGTGAAAATACAGTAAATGAGGCAATTTACAATTATAATTATCTTGAAAGTTAACATTTGCTCTGATCACCTCTTTTAGGCAAGCTGTCTTGTAATTTCTTTAAGTAGTCTGCGTGAATAGTTCTCCAATCTTTGTGAAGAACATTTCAAAGCTCTTCAGTGGACACTGTATTTTGTTCTGTTCTCTCTCAAGACGATACCTCACAGTTTCAATAATATTGAAATCGTGCTCTATCGGGAGCCCCATCCATTTCTCATAATGTTCTATTGTGTGTTTTTCTATTATCCCAATGGAGCATTTTTCTCTTAGGGTTCAGGCTTACTTGTGGTTCCCAGTTTCCAACTATAGAATGGGAGACAGAGCCTTCAACTATCAGAAGACTCTCCTGTAGAACCAATTCCCACTTTGGGTTTAGGACTCTACTTTTAATTTTAGGCTTCAAACTTTCCTTTTTGGTAAGCTTTATACTTGGGGCTCAAGTACTGTTGCCCAGCACCTGCATGTAGGGAATCCACTGATTCGTTTTCTTAATTCTTTATCCAACTTAGTGTCCCAAGAGTAGGCAAAGCACAGCCTGGACAGGCCTCAAAATATGTCTTGATATTTATATTTTATAATTATATATTTATTTTTTATATTTATTGAGTATTTATATAAAAATATAAAAATATAAAATAATATAATATAATATAATATAATATAATATAAATACTTTGACGTGACTTTTGTTTCAATAAATAAATACACAGAATTGAATGAAATGAATTCATGCTAGGCCATCAAAATTTCGATGCAATCAGAAAAAGGAGCAATGACAAGTAAAAGGTTTCGCAAAGATAAGAAGTTGTCGATTGAAATTTGGTTGTGGTAGTAGTCATTTCTGCCTAAAGGGTTCATTTGGATCTATCAGGGTGTGCAAGCTTGGTGTTATTAGATAAAGCTCACTCTGGCTTATTTTGTTGTTGTTGTTGTTGTTTTTTTCCTTATGGAAAGGCCCAATAAAGATATTAAAACTCCACAACACTTTAACAAATTACCCATCAGTTTACTCTGACTGTGTCTGGGTTAATAATTTAACATTGGCTTTTCACAGGCTAAATGAGGAACTTTTCTCACTGAAGTTAATGAGAGTCACAAAGTGAAGCCTGTACCTTAGAATAGAAAAGGCTCACTACATCTGCAGTCACAAAGTCAGGTCATCCGCAGCTGCCTCTTTAATCCTTCATCCCTGTTTTTATCTAGGATCATCTTCATTCGATCCTAAGCCCCGATTGTACCTTTCTCTGTTTATTTTACTAATGTTATCCCTTTTATTCTTATCCTGATTCCCCTCCTCCACCTCCCGTCTCTGCTCGGGAGGTGGAGAGACAGAGGGAACTTCGTTTCTAATCTAATCCTGACTCTTGATTAAGGATTATAGCTGGGAGCGTTCTCTCATGTGTTAATGCTGAGCCGCTGCTGTTACCCCGGGGCTGAACCGCCTACCCCTCCTCCCTCTGCTGCCTGGCCTGCCTCCAGCCCCAGAACGACCTGCTGAGCACGATAGCTGTCAAACTACTATTTGAATACCTGTTCGAGCCATCCCGCACATCATGCAAATGTTCCTCTCGCATCTGTGAACCAATCCATCCACTCTTCCCTGTGCACAGCCACCCTTTTCCATCTGACCTGGATTAGGTTTTTAATCCAAATATGGCAAAAATGCAGGAGATGTTATCAAGTATGTAAACTGAACTGGAAATACAAACTCTCAGTAGTTAAGAAACTTGATGCAACTTCCTGCGTTTGGTAGCTCTCTGCTCTGGAGTCCATCAAAGTATCAAAGGCACCAGCGGCTGTTTCAGCCAGTGAAACTAAGAGCACGATTGGTGTGCGCTTGTTCCTCTTTCCCCCACCTCAGATGCGTACAGCTTAAACTTCCTCCTGCAAGTCCAGTGCGCTGCGCTCCGCCGCCCTGTCAACGTGTCCGGAATGACCCACACGAGTTAGGAAGGGATGGAACTCACTTAAAAGAAATGAGGAATATTCGACACCCGCTCATCCAAATTTAGAAGATCATTTATAACCAAAGAGATACTAGTCGAAGCGACTGACTAAAGCGCGGTAAGTGTCCTGTTATGTGTTCGCTTGTGTTGTGAGTGAGAGGGTATAATGTACAAATTTTAACAAAAACACACAAAAAAGATAACGGTAGGAAGTAAAAAGGTTACAATAAAATATTTTTTAAGACTTGGAAAGTGGGTGTTTGATCATCGACAAGTTTTTAGTTTTATAAAGGCGATGCTCACTTCCAAAAAGAGGAAGTTCGCGGTGCTTGACAGCCACCGCCTGCAGAAGTCACGGTGCATAAACTGCGATGATGAGCCGGTGGGCCGTGTTACCGGGATGTACAGCAGTAAAGCACCTTTATCAGAGTGTCCCGCGTCACTTTCTAAATGTGAAAATCTTTTAAAACGAGGGTCTGAAGTCCTTTACCGTGTTTGTGACAGTGCGTGTGAGTGGGTGCATGGGAGTTATTTTTAGAATGTCCATCTAGACTAAACCAGAAACAAGACTAGTTTCACTTCTGTTCTCTATTTATACACCAGCTTTCAATTTAAACGTTGAATGGGTTTAGAATCAAAGCCCCTAAAGGAAGACGACGGATATGATTGCAGTGTGGGGAAGACAATTGTTTGTATTTTCCTGCTCTTACCCCACAGACTTGCACTAAAAGAAAGTCCGGAGGTGTTAGACACACCGCAGAAATGCCGATATTACATCACAGTACTTAGTAGAGCTGAATACCTCGTCTTGTCTTGCATTAATAGGCCTGAAGTCACTTCAGCGTCATTTTTCGAAAATGTCCTAAACGGAAAATTAAAGGGTTATTGCAACCCAGTTGTTTTAATTACATTACAAAACATGAAACAATAATTTTGTAGTTAATTTGTATTCAAATTTATGTATTACACAGTCGAAGTGGAATCGATCTGTTACGTATGTTATGTATATAGCATACTGAGTTTTACATCTTTTCCAAACACGTCATTTCACATAATCACGATTTATCCTGACATGACATTTATATGAGTTAGTTTGTTAGTTTAGTTTGGAAGGAAACACAATTCTGAGACTGACTAATGACTAAACCCTCATGATGGAAAGCTGGTGTATATGCTTTAAATGTGTTAACATTAATGTATGTTAAGTCTTCGTTGTTTGTTGTTTGATAAAGATGAAAACTGAGAATCAGTCAGTACCCTATAAAGTCGCTGGGTGCAGAATTATCGGGTACAAAATGTCCCCAGAAGCCACTGCTGTAAATGAAGAAGTGACTCCGTGAAGTGGAAAAAAATGCAAATTTTTTATTGTTTTTTTCAACTGAACTTAATGTGTAACATTTATTGAACATGGTTTACAATATTCTGCTAACTGATTTTAGTTTCTCAAATAAGATGACTAACCGGTTTATATAATTATCATCATTTAAGTGAGAGTACCTCCCCTTGCTCATCTTTGTGATTCACGGTTCAGCTTTTTTAAGTATTTGAAGCAGTCTGAAGCCTGAGCGGTGGGGTCTTTTTATGAAACTTTGGAATTCTGTAAAATAAACATCGACCAGTAGAATTGTACAGCATGACAGTCAATAAGAAAAGGTCCTCTTAAAATGCTGTACACTTGACTACAGTCATTTGATCTATGAAAGATCAGTTATTAGAAGACAATCCTCTCTTACTTCAAGATTTACTGGACGACAGGTCATAAAAGCAATAAAACACAAATATTTTAGAAATCTGTTGAACTTGTTTAATACTGTACAAACAAACAGAAAACATCTCTCTAGTTATCTATTTGGCAAATGAAAAATTAATTTTTTTTTAATGTTCAAATTTGAGCAGACACATTGGACTTCTCTGAGAACTCAGAAATTAATGACAGATAACATTAAACCACCTAAACTAGATATTATTTTCAAGCGTGCAAGTTAATAAGTGCAACCTTACACTGATTATAACTTTGTTACCCAAACCTGTCATACTTGTGTGACATAATAATAAAATAAGAATCAAACCATAAATAAAATTGTTTGTTCATATAGAAAGTATATGTTTTTATTTTGTTTTATCACATTTCGATTGCCATGTGTCTATCAGCCAAATTTATTAGGTGTTATTGAGTGCCAGCAGTATACACAGATGCACAGGAGTAACCCACCAGGCTGACACGATGTCAACTTTCTTTCTTTCTTTCTTTCTTTCTTTCTTTCTTTCTTTCTTTCTTTCTTTCTTTCTTTCTTTCTTTCTTTCTTTCTTTCTTTCTTTCTGTTGGTCCCTTGCCAGGCTGGCAGGTGATGTTGTTATGGCCTGAGGCAGTCCTAAACAGCTACAAACACAGCTTGGCAGCTTTTTCATAAAAAAGAAAGGCCGCCCAACAAGGCACACATGAATAATTCCACTCCTCTGTCCCTTGAGAGAGTTTTTGCTCATGTTTGTTGCTGTAGCAGACTAGTTTAAATGTAGGATAATAAATGAGATACTTCCTTAAAGCCATGAGCATTAAAGCAGCCTGATACCTGCTCACCTGTTTACCTGTCACCTCTCAGACAGGTAAAGGAAGCAGATAGCCTCCAAATACAAGTCTGCAATAGGGTCTATAAAATGGATACATATATTTATGAATACACAGCCTAGTGTTAGGAGTGGTACTCATTTGCATAGTATATCAGTTGCTAATTCTGAGCTGGGCCTTTACACTGCCAGCCATAGAGATTGAGTCGGTTAGAAGACACAGTGGTGTTATACTGTCAACATCCATATATGATATTACTGAATAAGTATCTTAGTTTAATTGTTCATTACAAATTCTTTAAAGTTGCAATCAGAGCTCGTAATCATAAGGTTAACCCTCACTTATATGCTTTCAGAAGTTGGTATTATCAAAGTAAATCACTTGCTAGGGAGCCTATATGTTTTCTTATCTCAGATCAAAAATGCATAATTTGAAAGGCAGCATTTCTCTTCTGAAAGACACGGTGCATGTTTTCCAAAAGTGATGTCATATTATAGACGTTGCTATTGAAAAACAAAGTGCTTATTATAGAGTTTTACCGCATCATTTATGAAAGAAGAAATTATAAGTTCCTCCTTCTAATAAAAAAAGTGAATTCATAAGCAAAAAGACAAAAAGAAATCCTACCACTGGTTAAGTCAGTACAGGGTTTTTGCCATGGCAGCCTTACTTGGTCTGGTCAAAAATGCTGACAGTCAGTGGTGTCTTTAAAGTAGATGAGCCAAGCTGATCTCAGATGATAAAGTCAGATTCATCATGCTATCATGCGTCGTCTTCAAGTCTCCTTTAGCACATGTGCAGTCTGCCTTTAAAGTTTTTTAATGACTGTTTATTAGGGCCGCCGTGGTGTTTAAATTAAATACATGATGAAGAAAAGTCTCTTCTGTCAAACCATCAGTGCCCATATAATTTTTTTTATGCAGCAAAAAACAAACAGAAAGAACATTTTTTAAAAATACAGTTAATTTATTTAAAAGAAAAGATAATGAAAAAAATACTGGCTGTGATTACAGTGGGGCATTTACATGAGTTCATAAAGTCACGATAGTTTTACCACAGCGCACCAATTTGTGATGTTTTGAACTGAAATGTAACGTACAACATACGGTGATTCAGTCATCACTGGCTGTTTATCTTTATCTTAATGTAACCTATATTTATGTATATTTATGTATATATACATGACGACTCAGAGTTATGCTATTTGTTTAAGCCAATTTCCAGTCGTGATGCTAAGGTTACAGGTTCCTCGCCATAGCCTCTTTTTAACTTGAGCACATAGGAGTGGTAAAACTCCCTGCTAACTCTTTACAAGAAAGTAAGTTTACTTCCCAAAAAGTATTTTGGGACATAACCTTGTGTCAAACTCCACACTTTATCTTTTGTTGCTGTGATTAAAATCATGTTTTTCATGGGTGGAGATTGATAACTAGATATAGATTTGGGATTTCTATCATTAGACGCCATGTGTTTTTTAAGATTTTACTGTTAAAGAAACAAGGTGACTTTACAGGTTTAACAAAGCCATTGTTCCAGATAGTGCTTTTTTGAAGGTTGATGTGGTCTCGGCCACAAGCTGAGGAGAAAAAACAATAAGAGAACAGCATAGGCACAGAACTGAAACTGATGGCGTAGTCAAAGCATAAGAATTTTCCCATGAATTTGTCTTTTGTATCCCCAATAAAAGGGGAAAACAAAATTGCCATAAAAGCATTTTTTTAACCAAGTTTTTTTATTTTTTACACAACAGAAACTGATACACGTTCACATTTACACAGGATCCATGTTCATTTACCACTTATTTTTGTATACTTTGATGAGATGAATCACTAATTAGGGGCTTCATTCCTTGTCTGCTGCAGAAGTAGATGAATTATAGGTGGTGACTGGTGAGCCATTCACAACTACTACAGATGTAGTTATGTTTCCATTCTGGTCTGTGCTTCACATTTAGTGTAAACATTTGTAGGTGTGAGAATCATAACAGACGAGACGGTTGTGGTTTTGTTTTGCTAGCCTACTTTATACACAATTTTTTATTTATTTTCTGTTTTACTTAGACTGTATTGCTACCTTGTTGTTATGAAGACCATTCTTAGAATCTAAAATCAATAGTTTAACATTTAGTGGATTAATAGCGCAATATTGATTAAAGACTTATGCAGACATGACTTGTGTAATGACTATCAGTTGCCTCAGCATGAAGTGTTAAATCTGGGGAAGCCCATAAATATATATATATATATATATATATATATATATATATATATATATAGAGAGAGAGAGAGAGAGAGAGAGAGAGAGAGAGAGAGAGAGAGAGAGAGAGAGAGAGAGAGATATCTTTGGCCTCTACTATTTATAAGAACAGTATCTCAGTATACTTGCCATATTGTTTAGGGGAGTGGCACCACGTGTCTGTGGTTAGAGGTCTTTCAAGATTGTCAGGACACAATGAAATTACATTGTTGTAAAGTGGTTTGATCATTTCTTTATGTATAGTTTATTTTGGACTAGTCAACATCTTTCTCTTAATTTAGTTAGAAAATATATTATTATTTCACTTAGCATAGCACTAAAGATGGTAACATAACATTAAGTTTTTATTAGGTAGAGATGGGTTAGCAGCCCAAGTCAACAGCCCCTTAGCAAAATGGATCCAGATCCAGAAATGGCAACTATTTATAAATGTATGTGGGAGGCCTAACAGCATATCTGAAGTTCATCAGTTCAGACTTTTGTGTTTTGTTTTTTTCAATGACTTCACGCACTTTGGTTGTGCTATCATTTACCGTTATATTTGTATTTCCTAAGTACTGTCAAAGCAATATATGTTAATTAGTAGTCTTTAGAAATACTTTCTTTTTGCTGGTTAAACTCAGTTGGCTTCATGTTAAGAAAAAATGACAATGACTGCATTGTCATTTTTTCTCTTATACTCTTCAAAGAAACAAGTGTGTTCTAATCAGTATGTTTAATATTTATGTTAATTTTCAGAATTCTCAGAAAACACATGAAAAAAGGAGAAATTCTCTGATGTGAGGAGTCGTCATCCCCTCTAATCCATAATGATGGAGTGGATGAGCACGCAATTTTTACCGCAGTTACATTCAACAACCTCGTTATTTGAGAAGGGTTAGCTTTTTTGGGAAATTTATTTTTCTTTCTAACAAAATACAACATCCAGGCCCTTAAGAATCCAAGGTCTTTCTATTGCAGAACTGATAATCCTCACACTCCCAGCTTTCATAACCTGGAGGCACAGTCCATTAGGATTAACACAGTTTTGCTGTTGTTCATTGACAGAAAGCTCCAAATAGAAGCTACAGTAAAGTCATTAGTGGATTTGTTTTCCAAGGTGTTCCAGTGAAGAGTAGCATCCATGTATCTGTAATGTACGGGCAGAATATAAGCACTGGGATTAACAGCAAGTTGAATCATCTGCTACCACAAAGAGTATTTATGAGATAAATCGGGTTTATAAAGCTGCCTTTAAGTTTGTTTAGATCTAAAAATGTTGCGCACAGCTGTAAAGTGGCCCCATTGTGAGGCCCTAGCAGGGCATTTTAACTGTCACCATCTTGCCGTTTTGAAACCAGACATGACAAGCGAAGGGCTAGATCTGAATGAGAAACCCTGGAACACTGCGGTAGCTACGTGTCACAAAATAAGGCCCGCTCTAAACAATGCACAGCTTTATCTGTCTTTCTGACTCTAATGGGACCTTACTTCATGAAAAAAAAATTAAAAGCATCAAGGGTTTGTTTTTTTAGGCAGACTTTAAATTATCCAAATGAGTCACCCCTCGTGAAAGTGTTTACAGAGATCTGCTTTCCCATACACTTCTGCACAATCTGACTTTTTGTATTCTAAAGGCCATTAGACCAAATTCATGCATTTATGCTTCACATTTAATCTTTTATTTTTTTTAGTGAAAAAAAATCCTGTAAACCATTCACTATATCTGCAATAAGCTACTCTTAGCAAATTGATCAGTTTGAATTATCTGCAAAACAGATCTTGTCTTTAACTTTAGAGCTTAATTGCAGTAGATAACTCTTGGAGAAAAATGTTTTGCTGTTCTTTTTATTGCATATTTAGTGTTACAGAGATGTAATTGAAAAAGTCGTTTCTGTGTTCATAATACTTTGAATAGGATAAGCAGCTTTTAAAGTTAAAGTCACTGTGATGCTTGTCAGCTCTCACCTACTGGTAGCAAGGGCACAGCAACAACTGGGCACCCACACAATCAGACTGATATTATGCTCTTGTAAAGATTCTGCACGTACTGGCGATGAGACATATTTAGGATATTATCACTGGATACAGTGATATTAAAATTATGCTGCAATGTGAAGCGCTGTCAGGACTTCATGCACCAACATCCCAGCCTGAGAACTGAGGTTTTTTTCCACTTTTGCTGGCACTTTTGATTCAGGCTGTGTGGACGAGTTGGTTTGTCTTTGAAGTGTCTTGTAGGTGCGTCACACGTGGGCAAGACACTGACAGTTGCATTTTCACAGAGTAAAAAGCTCTCTTTTACTGTTTCGCTAATTTTAATTTTGCATTAGTAAAACTGCGGCACCATGACTGTTCATTATCTAGAGGTATTGTACTGAGAGTTTTATTAAAGAAGTCAAAGAGGCCTCAAGTAGACATCTGAAGAGGAACAAGGTTTGGAGCAGAGAAAAGGGGAAGTAAATATGTTAACGCCACCAATTTTGACCTCAGTAACACCACTTCCTGTGTCTAAACATTTTCCATTGCTCGCCACTGTGCATAATTGACAGTATGGTAATTATTGCTGGCCATAATAATCTGCAGCTTCCAGAACAGATCAACAGCCAGTTGGAGAAAACATGAAAAATTCTGTAACCGCTGATGTTTTTTGCTGCTTTGTGGCTTTTCTGTTTAGGCTTCCTTTGCTCAGGGCGATAATCTGCCTCTCTGAGGTGGCGGGAGATCAGACATGAACAGCTGTCTCTCTTGTGTCCTCTCTATCTGTGCATGTGCTATCAAACACAGTGTCCATCTCCTATCACAGACTCTCTCTTTGTTCTTGTTCCTGTAAAACTTTGTTCCATTTATCTGCATGCACATTTACATATACAGACATAAATGCGCTGAAACAGTGTGATACAAGGATGCATTCCCTAGATGTTACAGATGAATAACAGAGACTTGTGTGGAAATTATTTTGTTGGCACATGACACAGAAAGACTTACTTACCAAAACTGCAAACATCATCAAGTGAGTCACGAACATGTGTGAGAACATATGAATTATTCAGAATAAACAGCAGTAGTGTGGAGTTCGCAGAAGCCTGCAGTGTGTCAAAAACATTTACTCATGGTCATCTGAGTTTTAAGGCATCTTTCTCTTCTCAGTCTACCGTCTGTGGCGACACATATATCTTCACATGCTGTTTTCCCACGTTACACACCCAAAATGAGAGAATTTTCTCAGTACATTTACAGTAAGAGCAGTTGGGTTGAGATAATGTCTAATGCTGAGTTTTGGTTTGGAGTCCAGCCTCCCGTGTTCAAAGTAACATTGGCCCATCCATTCACCTCAGCCACCCCCCTGAGTTACTTCTCTTTTCTTTTATCCACATAGCAAAAACATGATACATGAAGTTTAATTGTGAGCTGTGATAAGGTATTGGTTGATTTTAGTTGTTTCCTGTGTGGACAACCCTATTCGGCAGTAAAAACCAAAAATTAATGATTGTAATCAAATTAATATTCGGCTTATATTTACAAGGAAGGATCTGGATTTACTTTAACTAAGCGAAGAATCCTCTGCAGTTCTTTCAAAGGTCATTTGAGAAATAATTTATTAAGCTTATATGTGTAAGAGAAGCTAGCTAATTCTTTACACCAGACCTTCCCAAAGTGTGGGGCCCGCCCCCTAGGGGGGGCGCAGAGCCATTGCAGGGGGGGCGCTGCATGAAAAGGGAATTTTTTTTTTTTTTTAAAACAAGGCTTGGACACTGCTAGCACGGGGAGCCAACACAAACGCAAAGCAGGAGATGAAGCATAGCTGAATATGTTTCCAAACCAACTTTATTTTAAGCCAAAGACTAGAAAATATGGAGAAGCATATCTTCCCTTTGGTCTCCCCTGCAGAATTGGTCTTTCCTTCGTCGGGAGCACACCTGGGCTCTTCAAATCATGGACAAACAGTATTCCACATTCTTGATTTTTAGTTCACAAACACTTGTTGTAATGACTAACTACTCCTGACATTTTGGAGATGTTTGCTCTTTATACAGTAAAGTTACAGTGGGATATAAATAACATCAGGCTGATCCTGCCAGTTTGTTCCCCCTGTCTAAATCAGGACAAACAGTATCCCACAGCTGTTTATGTTTTTAAACTCATTTTGCACAGAGAGGCATTTTTTTGAAAAATTTATTGATAGCAATGTTGAACATTATTACACAGGAAAAAAACAACTACATGTAAAATAATCAAACCGTGACGCCTCTGCCTTTCTAAATAGAGGGACAGAAACTGTGTGTTTATATGTAAGCGTGTAAAACCTGAAGATAGAGACAAAATACTGTTAATCTGACTATCTGCCATTCTGTAATTCCTCTCATGTAAACAATAACGTGGCGCACAGCGTGAGGTGAAAAAAGGCACATACCTTTAACGTTGCATGACGAACTCTGTATTCCTCGTCCACACGTAAACGCAAAAAATGAGTTTTCATTTTTCAGTGATTCGAAACGCCGTTTACGTGTGGACGAAACAGCTGCGTTTTCAAAAATACCCGTGTAGGTGTGGACGTAGCGTAAAAGAGTTAGTAGTTTATTTTATTACTACCTGCAGTTTACTTGTATTTGCTTAATTGTTTACTAAATGTTTGAGGTGTGTAATTAACCTCAATTGAGCAAAATATGGATGTGTGTGTGGGGCGAACATTTTTCTGTAAAACAAAGCGGGGGCCAGCGAAAAAAGTTTGGGAACCACTGATTTACACATTTATTATGAATCTTGTGCTTTTTAAACATCCTAACTCCTTCTGTGTACGAAAAGCTAGAATCATATTGTTTGTTGCCGTTTTTGATACTAAAATTCCACAATTCTTAAACTATATTAATTTATTTTGCACACTCCACTCTCCTCTGAATAAAACCAATACAATGCTGTGTAAAAGTAACTGTCCCTAAACTGGCCATTCATGCTCAAAAACCCTCCAGTGTGGTTAAATTAAAACAATTCTGCAAAGAAGAACTGGCCAAAAGTCCTCCACAGTTATCACAAATGCTTGATTGCTGTTTTTCTGCCAAAGGTTGCACAACTAGTTATTAAGTTTAGGGGGCAAATACCCTGAAAAATGCTGCTGATGTCCACACTTTCACATCTTGCTGTTTCTCCTCTTGTTGTTATCTTGCAGAAGGCACCATGGGTTGTGTGGGCTCAAAAAAGGAGCAGGAGCCTCACAGCAAAGGAACGGGTAATGATGATCTGCAGAACCGAGCACAGACTGCCCACTATGTCAAAGACCCAACCACAGGAAACTCTGGGAATAAAGCTGTAAGTAGTCAATTTATGTCACAGCATAAAGTGTTTCATATTGTTAGCCTGCAATTAGCCTCTATTGCCTCCACTGGCTATATGTTAGGTTCTACTAGATGACACACTTAAATAATGTTAAATGTACTGTAAAAGTATTTACTGGTCTAACTCGCAACAGTATTAGCAATATAATTTTACCATAATTGTTGACTGAACTTGGGCTGGAGTCTATCCCAGCTCTCATAGGACAAGGCACAGGGTACACCTCTGACAGGTGGCCAGTCCATCACAGAGACAGAGACAGACAGCCATTTATGTTCACATTCACTCATACCACCAATTTTTGATCATTATTTACCTTAGTCTTAGGTTAGACCCCAGTCACACAGGCCTTTTTCAAAGGGCCTTTTCCAACCAATATGCAAGTGGTTGAAGGCAGTCATTATGAAAGCATCAATACAGCTCAGTAACCCTATTGTAACCACCATAAAAAAAAGCTGACAAGTGATTGATTGGTGTGCTGCACCAAAAAAAAATCCTGCTTTGGTCACCAGGCGATCGCCTTAGTCACCCAAAGGTAACAATAGCAGGTTGTCTGCATGCACGCTGTAGCACCCTCTTTGTGACCAGTGAGAGGCAGCAGACACTCACCAACCAGTTAAGGAATACGCAACTTCCCCTAGCGAGTGACTGTTGTAGCTACTTAATGCTACTGGACACTTTAACCCAGTGGCTTTTAACTTAATGGTTGGCCACAAATGGAAAATGATAACATACCATTATTTTTCATATGTACATTCCGTTTTCCACATAATGTAATTTTTTTTAGAGAAGCGCTTGATAAATGTACCTCTTTTTCTTTAATGTTTGACGTCTTAAAATAAACAACAGCTGGCAAATAAGTGCAGTAGCTCGGAAGTAGAATCAAACTGAAATATATTTGTAGTAAATAAACAGAAAGTACTTTCCATTTTTTGTTTTGGTCCAAATAAAAGGGGCAGACAGATTTTTGGCTTTAAAAGACAAATAATTATTATTCATAACATATTACAAGTACTACTTTACTTTAATGATACAGAAGAGTAAGAACACATTTCACTGATTCAGAAGTGATAGGAGTCACTTCTCTTGTGCTACTCAAAAAGGATATATGCGTGACAACACACACTCTTAACTAGCCTGTGACTTGTTGTGAGTTTGCATACCGGCCAGACTTTGATCTGTGGCACGGGTAAGCAGCAGTGCTGCGGTCGGTAAGTGCGGTTCTTCCGGCTACTGTTTCCTGTGTACTGACTATAACATCTCTTTCACCCTTAGTCAAGAAAGAGGAAGTAACAGAAGAAGAAGCAGAGCACAGCAGTCAGCTAGGAGATGTAGAATGAAAAGGGATAAGACAGCTCTCGACTTGCACATAGTATTCTTTTACAGATGTCTAAATATACAGATGTTACATCTACACGCCTGGTTTCTACATAACTCTGTTTATTTTTATCATTGTAAAAAAAATAAACACTTTGTGTCAAAAACTGTGTGACACGAAGAGCCGACTTACATGTCAGAAACCTCAAACAAAATTTACTCTGTACCACATTTAGATTTCTAGATTTGATATGATAAAGTCCTTCCTTCCTTCGAAATGTGTGTTTTCAGTAACATGCCTCCAGCATGGAGTTTAAAAAAACCCATGTAGAATAAGAACCAGTTATTTTATTGAAGCACATTAATGTGCTCGAACCTAATGGCCATGAGGCATGTGACAGCACTTAAGCTATGTCATCACACACATTCAATTCATAACCCAATTTTATGGATTTCAGATAACTTTGATTTCATTCAAATTGTACAGTAGTTTATTGTTATTGAATTTGAAGAGAATAACTACCATGATGTGACATCATAATACCACCAGGAAGTGGGTGGACAACAAGTCCAATTTTTAACTAAAAATTGGACTTGTTGTCCAATCCTGCACTAGTGTTTTGTGCAGGATTTGTAATAATTACTACAGCTTTAAACAATTTTCTTGTAGATTTTGAAATGATTATTTGAAAGAACTTACTTTTTTTTCTATCTGTCTTTCCACAGGCCAAAATGCCTTCCAATGCAAACATTGCAGATGGTGAGTCTCACTCTATACGTACAGCAACACTAACATGTCGGGACTTCATTCCACATCTTTTATTACAGTAGCACGTTTAGCCAGTTACAGGTGTTTTCCTTGCCATCACAAATACATGTCACAGATATATGAGAATAGATATGTCACATTTAAAAAACCAAGATGTAGGTCAGTGTTGGTTAGATGCAGAAAGCTATGTCTTTTATGCCAGAAAGAGGAAGAAGACTCAGCGTGTGTGTGCAGAGCGATAACCCCTCACACTGCCTCACCACGCAGGCCTTCAAAACTAACCCTATTGCTATTATTATCAAGCATACAAAGAAGTCAGTCTTGTAGCCAGAAAACGGTGAACCTAGTGCTGAAACAAACAGAACAATCAGTCGCTCTCACATATTAGGAGTACTGGCCAAAAACCTCATGCACATAATTTAAGGTGACAATGAAAAAATGAAATGAAAAAAAGTTTTAGTCTGCACATGACAGCAACAGTGCATGAGGCCTTCCTCTGCTTTCTTTTTTCTGCTTTAGGGGAGAGTATTGCCATGGCACTGTACGACTATGAGGCCATTCATGAGGGAGACCTTGGCTTCAAGAAGGGAGATAAGCTGAAAATCTTAGAGGAGTAAGTTCAACCACAAAAAAGATGGTTTATATTATTTGCGGTTTGAAGAGTTATCAGGTTGTTCCGTGTTCCAAATTTAGTTTGGGGACTTGTGACACTTCTGACTTGCCATGTTTCTGTTAAGTCTTCACAGATGCTGTCTTTTACTCTCTCTGCAGATCAGGCGAGTGGTGGAGAGCTATGTTAATCAGTACAAGTCAGGAAGGCTACATCCCCAGTAACTATGTAGCCAAAGATACTCTGGAGGCAGAGGAGTAAGCAGACTCACTCTGAACACAAAAACACACATGCACACACACTTGTGTACCATACTAGTAAAACGAATAACATGACATAGTGTTATTACTGATAATAGGGAAATGAGCATTATGTAAGCTAAACATATTTAAACATATTTAGATGTCACATTTTTAAACTGAAAATGAACTTGGTAACACAGAAAACAATATGAAGGTAAAATGAGGGCATATACAAAATAGCCGCTACAAGGTTTCAGTACTGACTTATCTGTTTCCTACTGTTAAGGTGGTTCTTTAAGGGCGTAAGCAGGAAAGATGCTGAGAGGCAGTTGCTGGCCCCTGGGAACAAAATTGGATCCTTCATGATCCGAGACAGTGAGACTACCAAAGGTAAGTGATGTATATTTGAGAAAGACACTCTTTGTTCTTTTGTTGGCTAAGAGAAGAAAGTTGAAACATGGACCAAATCGTACATTAAAATAATAATATTAATATTTCTTTGTAACAAAGGACAGTATATACATGGGCTAATTACTTGTTAATGTTAATAGTTAGTTTTAGTTAGTTTTAATATTAGCATTTAGAGTCATAACTATAGAAGTGATAAAAGGATACTTTAGCAGACTTATATTTCATTTGAAAATGAATGCTATGTTTCCAAAGTGTCTGAAAACTAGACATATGACTTCCTGTTAACACTAGCGTGAATGAAATTAAAATTGTGATGGAATGTCCATGTGATGCTCACAGCTTTTTCTGTTTCCCTAAATGAAGCAAAAACAAGAGAAAAGACACTCCAGTTCAAGCTAGACCTCTTGTGTGTTGCTTTAATTTGCTTTGAACAGTCCCTGTGGATAAGATGCTGTTTCTCCTTTTCCACAGGCAGCTACTCTCTGTCTGTCAGGGACAGTGATCCTCAGTCCGGTGACACAGTGAAGCATTATAAGATTCGTACACTGGATAATGGAGGATTTTATATCTCTCCCCGCATCACTTTCAGCACCCTGCAGGAACTGGTCAGCCATTACAAGAGTGAGTTCTAGCTATCAACCAATCTCACGCTCTAGTCCAGTGCTGACTCATTCAAACTTTTCACAGCTGTGCTCACAGTGTTTTAATAGCACAGTTAGGTTATCTTCTGTTTGCATTGAATTGCTGACGTTGGGACTTCTTGGGGGCGGCCAAGCAGCTCCAGCTTAGTTTGCATTCCACTGAACATTATTCTTATAGTAGTGCAGAGCACACTCTGCTGGCCAACTTTAATATGGCAGCCTTTGTGGAACATTGCATTGCTCTGTGACGAGTACTACTATCATGATTTCTCAATAGCATTATTTCTTATTTTATACTTTTCTACCACAGAGGTACAAAATCAAATTGCTAAATATTCATTCTGCTACATACAGAGCAAGGAGATGGTCTCTGCCAGTCCCTGACTAACCCATGCCTGAGTCCAAAACCTGAAAAGCCGTGGGAGAAGGATGCATGGGAAATCCCAAGATCTTCACTCAAACTGGATAAGAGGCTCGGTGCTGGCCAGTTTGGAGAAGTGTGGATGGGTGAGATAGATCTTCATCATTGTAGAATCCATTTGTTTATTGTGATGTTAGATAGAAATCCATTTCCTAAACGTAATTTTTTGTTTGTTTGTTTGTTTGTTTGTTTGTTTTAAGCCACATACAACAAACACACAAAGGTAGCAGTGAAGACCATGAAGCCTGGCAGCATGTCAGTGGAAGCATTCATGATGGAGGCCAACCTCATGAAGACTCTACAACATGACAAACTGGTTCGACTTCATGCTGTCGTCAGCAAAGAGGAGCCAATCTATATTATCACTGAGTTCATGGAGAAAGGTGTGTGTGTGTGTGTGTGCCTGAGTGTGTATTTGTACATGTCCACATGGGCTATTGATGTCAGCGATTGCTGCAACATCTTTGAAAAGTGTTTTCCCATGACATTTACGTTCAAAATGTTTACACTACGTTACACTAAAAATGAAGGGAGATGCTCTTTGCTGTGAGGTAAAAGAACATTTGAAAAAGATGAACTGATCATAGCTAATACAAGCAGTGGCTATAGTTAAAATGGGTGATAATAATAATTATCAGTTTAATAACTAATGCCATCTGTTTGTTAATACTTTTGCATTTGTGTGCCTACAGGTAGTTTATTGGACTTCTTAAAGAGTGATGAGGGCAACCGAGTCCAGCTTCCAAAGCTCATTGACTTCTCTGCTCAGGTGAGAATATATTGGTCACATTCAGTACTGGTGCTTTTGCAAGCTTGTCCCACCTGTTTCCCTGGTTTTCTGGCTGTAAATGAAACTTGTGTTTGTATGCAGTGCAAAGCACACGTCCCAATATTAAAATCATTTTCAAAGTTCAGCTCTTGTGTTGATGTTCTCTGTGAGAAATTCTAACTGTAAAACTGAGCAAAGTAAAATGATTAAAACTCCCTGAAGGATAATGTAATGGTGCTGGCCTATCAGTAACACCGAACAAAATGTTCCAACCATGTTTAGTCAATGAAAAAAAGGAAATATTAACTACAAAGAGGAACAATGAAAGAAGAACTACAGGTTACATTGTGCTATTGTGCTGAATATTTTAAGAATGAATGTAAATCTTCAAAAACAGACATTTTCTGTTACACATCAACAGGCTAAATTCAAATTTTCAAGCAGCTACCATTTCTTTGAAGCTAGTGTGCCTTGAGAATATGTGCTTATTTTACCCTAACTGGCTAGTTTACTGTAATTACCATTCCACTTAAATCCTATTTAGTTTTACCTACATATCACCAGTTTGTGCTAACAGTCTTTCGCAGTAAACACAAAACAAACACACTCACCAGCAGCTTCTTTAGTTACGCCTTGCTAGTACTTGATTGAGTAATTAAGGCAGCTCCGAATGCTGCCTTAATTATTTGTGGCATAGATTCAACAAGGTACTGGACACATTCCTCACAGATTTAGATCTATATTGACATGACAGCTTCATCCAGTTAAGCAGTGGATCTATGATCAAAATCTCCAGTTTCACCACATGCCAGAAGTGCTCTATTTGATTAAGTTCTGATCACTTTGAGGCCTTTTGAGTAGCCTAGAGTGAACTGATATTGTAAAAAGCAGTTTGAGATTATCTGCAAGCAGATATGAGAAGATACACACACTATAGTCATAAAGGCATGGTCATGAGTGTATGAATGTGTGTGTGAATGGGTGGATGACTGGATGTGTAAAGCGCTTTGGGGTCCTTAGGGACTAGTAAAGCGTTATACAAATACAGGCCATTTACCATGCTTAGCAACAACATTTTAATTAGATAAGCAGTGGTGGTTAAACAGTGCTTAGTTAGTACTAAAAAACTCCTGCATGACCTGCAGCCTGTTTCCTGTTTTTAGCTGACAGCTGTGGCATATAGTATGAAGTGGTTTTTGCTACAGTAGCCCATCTGGTTCAATATCTGTGTGTTCAGAGATGTTCTTCTGCTTACCATTTTGTAAACAGTGGTTAAAGTTGTTAAACTTCATATCAGTTCAGAGCAGTCTGGCCATCCTTCTCTGACTTCTAACTTGACATAGGCAAGCGATTTTTGCTCAGGGAACTGATATTTTCTCTTCTGCACTAGAGAGGGTAACGTGGGAAACCCCCAGGAGATCAGCAGTTTCTGAAATAGCCCATCTAACAACTATACCACCTTCAAAGAGAGTGAGACATCCAGGTTTTTGCAGTTAATCCGTGGGGGTGCATGCATATTTGTTGCTGTTGCTGTTGAGGTGGTTCCTATTAAATACAAAGAACAGAGAGAGAAGGGGAAGGGAAAAAGGTCACCTACTTTGATTAAATCATACCATGACTGATTTTTTCAAGTTTATTGATCAGATAGCAAGAGAGGCTGATCTTATCAAGCAGTAACACAAAGGTGCTAAAGGGAAAGAGTACCCATGTGAATCCTCATGCATATTATAGCAAAATATCTGTTGCTATTATTACCAGCAGTAAAATGAACTGAAAGAAAAAAGGGAACAGTGTTTCCTTGCCAGTGATATTAATTTTTGGCAACAACTTTTTGTCCTCTGTCATTTTTGTTTCTAGATTGCCGAGGGGATGGCCTACATTGAGCAGAGGAACTACATCCACAGAGACTTGAGAGCTGCCAACATCCTGGTCAATAAGGCTTTGGTGTGCAAGATTGCCGACTTTGGCCTGGCTCGTATCATTGAAGACAACGAGTACACAGCCAGGGAAGGTACAGCGCAATGTTTCCTATTACAAAAGATCCGGGCAAGTATCGTCCCAGAACAGATGGAATAGCAGCAGTCACAGTTTCATCAATCAAAGGGAAATGACTTTGTGTCAGTGAAATATCAGATTACGACCCAAATGACAAAACAAGCAGAGAATGACGATAAGAGCGACTTACCTCATGGTTTGCACATTGTAAACATGTCACCAGGAGATCCGTATCATTAGGTGACAAGTGATGTCTCACTGTCAACATTAGTTCCTATTCTAACTGGGTTTTCAATTATTTCCAACCAGGTGCTAAGTTCCCCATTAAATGGACAGCCCCTGAGGCCATAAACTACGGTTCTTTCACAATCAAATCTGATGTCTGGTCCTTTGGCATCTTGCTGACTGAGATTATCAGCTATGGGCGTACACCATACCCTGGTAAGTGGAAAACACAAGAGTTTGACACAAATCCCATGAAAAGCAGGACATTTGCACAAATAGTTGGTAAACAGGAGAAGCTTACTTGGTTAAAAGTGGCCTACTAAGACAATAAATCTAACAAGCTAGCATGGGATTTTTTGAATATATAAACATGGCTGTATAAAAAGTTAGAATGTTACTAGAGATATTCAACACATGACTTTATACTTAAGGAGGACACTAAAGAATCTAAAGAATGTTAAAAAAAAAACCCAGACACATTGTATTAAAGAAGATGAACAATAGTAGTGTTCTTGCTCTGATAAACACAAAGTTGAGGTAGACAACAGTCAGGTGGAGCAGCAATTTCAGAGGCATGCTTTGAATAACAAATCCTGTCTTACTGTATGTACAGTCTGTGAACGAGGAAGTGCTCTAATGGTATCTATCAGATATTGCTAGCACTTGCTTGGTAGCTTCACTGGCAGATTGCATTCTTACTATACTGTAATAACAAGTAGGATGCTAGTTTAGGTTAGCAAGTGACTTCTTTAAGTTCCTCTTAGTACAACTAAGATTAAATAACAGTTCATTCGCTGCAGCCACGTCACCTTGAGTGGAAAATTATAACATAGCTGCCTTAGTTTGGAATGTTATTATCATGAAGGGAGAAGCTATCCATAGGCGATAGATAAACCTATCCATTAACAAAGACAGAGATTTTCCATAAGTATTTTTCTTGAGTCCATCCTGTAGTTTTTAGTCTGAATCAAAGTTGTTCATCGACCAACTAATCAAATGAACTATCACCTTCACCAAAGCACTCTAGATTGTCTTACTCCTACATTAGTCCTCTTCTTTTTACTTTTATTTGTTCCATTATTTTCAGGTATGACCAATCCAGAAGTGATCCGCCACTTGGAGAAGGGCTATCGAATGCAACGTATGGATAGCTGTCCCAAGGAACTATATGACATCATGATGGAGTGCTGGAAGAACAAGCCTGAGGACCGCCCCACCTTTGATTACCTGCAGAGCGTCCTGGAGGATTTCTACACAGCCACAGAGAGCCAGTATCAGCAGCAGCCATGAGGCTAATGTTTCAGAGCACATCCATTCACACCTACTGTAACTTCTACAGGAAGCAATGCAGCTCAGGTCACACACACATATATACAATCTCTACAGTTCTGTCTATCTGCGTCTCAATCTTTTTCTAATTTATAAACATATAATTCTTAGTAATAAGGGACTGTACAGCAATTATAGATGCATGAAAGTTTTCTTTAAGGAAGCAGTCACAATGTAAGATTCTTAATTTTGTTAATAGTCCCACAGGTTTGTTATATCTGCAGCCCCCGATATAATAAGTGATGCACAAACACATCCATCATTTGTACCTGTAATCATTTTTTTGTAGTCATTTTATTACAGACTGGACATATCATGGATTACTGTAAGGAAGTTGAATGTTACGCACAGGACACATTGTCTGACATTTTGGGAGGGGTGAGTTGTATTACTTCACTTTGCAGGCGAGGCATGGGTTAGAAGGACCAGAAAGAGTCTCCTGAAAAGCGTATTTCCAGAAACTCTGGAGGAATTGCACAAACCAGACAAACCTCCCCCCTCAAAGTCCAGGAACTCTAGATTCCAGGAACTTTAGAGGTGGAGCTTTCTGTTTTTCAACCTTTCTGTTTTCTAAAATAACACCAACTTGTCAGGACTGGAGAAGTTTGTGGCATAGCTCTTCAAAATGTTTCCATGTGCAAGCAGACTAGTTTGCCTAACCAAAAGGAGATCTAGAGTGCACCAATGCATGACGTAACCTTTTAGTTCCTTGAAAAAAAGATTCCTGGGTAATATGTATATGCACTGCACGTGAAGAGCGCCTGCAGAGTTCAGAAGAGCAAGGACAAAAGAGTGAATTTGCAAGAGGCAGAAAACTATTTTATTAAACAAAAACAAACTATAAATAGCCCTGCGTGTTTTTGTTCTTATCAGCACTGTAAGTTGTGTACAGTCCCTAACATCGAATGCCTTTGAAGGGTTTTTTTAAGCTCACATTAAACCAGACTCTCTCACTCACAAAATATTATGGTAGCACAAACATGGCCCCATTCACAAACACTTGGAGATTGCTGTTATGCTCTAGCGCACATTGTCCAGCCATCAACCACAACACAGATGTTCACAGGAAAATGTGTTCAGCTCTAATAAAACTATAATAAAACAAGCAATCCCACCACTGCCCCCTCCTCCCATAAAACTGTGGTGTTTCACAGGAAAGCGGGTATTGTCTTGCTGATTCTGCTTAAAAGCACTATTTATACTTTTCATTATGCTGTGGATTTAGCATTACTTCTTTATAGTGCCTTTTGCAGTGGATCTTTCTTGCAGACTTAATGTGTACGATATATTCTGTATAGACATTGATATATATGAAGAGATGCAAACATTCAGGCTCTTTAGCTAATGATGCTTGTTGATTCCTGCATGTTTCTCTTTTATTACTTAAATTATTGAGAAAGCAGTGCATAGGTACATTTCACATTGGACTTTTTTGCTAATTTTATGATCTGAACGCCATTGTATCTTCAATGGAAGTGTCTTCCTAACAGCAAATGCCTTTTATTTTCGTTTTTGTGAAGGAACGATGACTGCTCTATTTTATTTACATTATGTGTCTCATCTTGAAAATAGTAGATTTCTTGCACAATACAACAAGCATTTCTTTTGTAGTTGATCAGCAATAGTAAATCATATACTAAAAGCAATGCTAAGTTTACTACTTGAGTGGTTCTAATGCATTTCAGGGGCCCCAGATGTCAGAAGAGCTTTTTTGGGGGGGGGAGTAAGATTTAACGATTTCATGCTGTGACAAATTTAATGCCATTCATAGAGTGGGGACTGTGAGCAAAACATATGAGAGCTTTTTTTTCTTATATAAACAGGTATGATTCATTTACAATGATGACTAAATCATTGCTAGCACTGTATATAGTTATATTCACAAAGTTGAGTATACTTTAGTGTTTTTCTTAATTCTTCAATATAAAGCCCTTGTGATATTTGTGAGATGCTTGATTCTGTCAATGCAACTGTCATGAAATGGAATAAACTACTTTAAAAACTATAAGTGTGTATTGGTGTAACAGCAAGCAACATATTTTAAATGTGACTCTAGCAATGATTCCACTACCTGTAAGATACCTCACCATAAACCCAGACATATGCCTAATTAAATGTGTCTAGAGAGAGTCTGCTGGGGCCTAAGACAAAAGTTCATAGAAGGGTCTCCAACCAGATTTCATCATCATTGTGTTATAAATAATAAATTAAATAATTGTTTATTTAAGTGAATTTTTCGTTGACTGGACAGAGATGGTAACAAAATGATATGTTGTTTAACAAGGAATTTAGAATGAGCTACACATGCAATATAATTAGCATTATCAGCATTTTGATTGTTGTTCTCTTTTGCTGCTTGTCCCAAAAACTGAAAGGTACAGTGTGTAAAATCTCATCGTTAGATATCAGTCAACTGCAATCAACTGAATTATGTTTTATACCCCTCCTAATTCAATTGCATAATCCTAGTTACTTGGCCACTGTAGGACAACCAACTTTGGCTGTAATTTATGGCAGTAAGTTTAGGCTATCAGTTCGCAGCTCACCTCAGCTGTCAATATGTTTTCACATCTACTACTATGAAGGAGGCTGCAAAACTTTGTGAAAGGAGTCCAATACAAGGAGTCAGTGAAGCTCACTTCTGTCTGATCACATTGATAATGAGATGAGTTGTTGAGGATACCCTGAACTTTTCACTTGGTAAGTGTTGCTGTTTTTGATGCTGTTAGCTGCTCTTAGCTGGCATTAGTTAAACTTTCCTTGAAGTGGATCTAACATTGTTTGGCTCTTAGAAAATAAACTCTTAAAAAATGTGAAAATGTAACCAGCCTTTAATCAGAGGAAAACATTAGCTGGTATAATGTTAGCTTTTAACAGAGGCAATTCTAGGATCAGAGCTTTGGGGGTGCTGAGCACCCAGAGAGCTGCCCAGCCAGGCAACATAAACTACTTGTCACAATGAGACTTCTTCCCTGTCTCTGTCAGTCCCTGCATCCTTAATTGTCTCCAGTTGTCCCGAGTTCTCTCTGACTGTCTCCTTGGTGCATTTAAACCCCTGTTCCTCCCCGTCCTCGTCATCTGTTGTCTTCATCTCCGAATCAGTCATCATAATTTTACCATCTCTGTGCAAGTCTGCAAATTTCTTTATTAAATCATAAGATTTTGACGGTCTAAAAGTTGGCCTATCTATTATTGGCTGAGGTTTTAGTAGAGTTGTGGCTGAACCACATAAAAATATATCATTAATTTTAATCTCCCCAATCAATGATAATGTTATGTTGGAATGTTGTTAAAGAGGGTCAAAAAAAAATTCAACCCAGTTTGTTTTGCAGATTCTGTATAGCAGCTTTAATATAGGGAGAACACAACTTCCAGATTGTGAGAGTAAAATTTGTGTTTTTTTCTTTGTCAGCTTAACAGTTTCTGTTGTGCCTGTCACTGTTCCCTGTCTGTTTTCTTACCTGGTTCTTCCTGACCTTGTACTTTCTCCTCACGTTCCCCTCTTTCCTCTCTCCCTCTTTGGACTGACAATCATACACAAATAGATTGTATTCAATTAGACGCAAAAATTACATTAATATGAAAAAACCTACTATTAAGATCACTAATAAAAAAAGTCCTCTCTCAGTGTACTTTCAACCAAAAGGCAAATAACCAAACCACATGTACATCTAATAAAAGATAGAAATACAGGGAGTGCAGAATTATTAGGCAAATGAGTATTTTGTCCACATCATCCTCTTCATGCATGTTGTCTTACTCCAAGCTGTATAGGCTCGAAAGCCTACTACCAATTAAGCATATTAGGTGATGTGCATCCCTGTAATGAGAAGGGGTGTGGTCTAATGACATCAACACCCTATATCAGGTGTGCAGAATTATTAGGCAACGTCCTTTCCTTTGGCAAAATGGGTCAAAAGAAGGACTTGACAGGCTCAGAAAAGTCAAAAATAGTGAGATATCTTGCAGAGGGATGCAGCAGTCTCAAAACTGCAAAGCTTCTGAAGCATGATCATCGAACAATCAAGCGTTTCATTCAAAATAGTCAACAGGGTCGCAAGAAGCGTGTGGAAAAACCAAGGCGCAAAATAACTGCCCATGAACTGAGAAAAGTCAAGCGTGCAGCTGCCAAGATGCCACTTGCCACCAGTTTGGCCATATTTCAGAGCTGCAACATCACTGGAGTGCCCAAAAGCACAAGGTGTGCAATACTCAGAGACATGGCCAAGGTAAGAAAGGCTGAAAGACGACCACCACTGAACAAGACACACAAGCTGAAACGTCAAGACTGGGCCAAGAAATATCTCAAGACTGATTTTTCTAAGGTTTTATGGACTGATGAAATGAGAGTGAGTCTTGATGGGCCAGATGGATGGGCCCATGGCTGGACTGGTAAAGGGCAGAGAGCTCCAGTCCGACTCAGACGCCAGCAAGGTGGAGGTGGAGTACTGGTTTGGGCTGGTATCATCAAAGATGAGCTTGTGGGGCCTTTTTGGGTTGAGGATGGAGTTAAGCTCAACTCCCAGTCCTACTGCCAGTTTCTGGAAGACACCTTCTTCAAGCAGTGGTACAGGAAGAAGTCTGCATCCTTCAAGAAAAACATGGTTTTCATGCAGGACAATGCTCCATCACACGCGTCCAAGTACTCCACAGCGTGGCTGGCAAGAAAGGGTATAAAAGAAGAAAAACTAATGACATGGCCTCCTTGTTCACCTGATCTGAACCCCATTGAGAACCTATGGTCCATCATCAAATGTGAGATTTACAAGGAGGGAAAACAGTACACCTCTCTGAGCAGTGTCTGGGAGGCTGTGGTTGCTGCTGCACTGCTGTTAAGTTGCCTAATAATTATGCACAGTAATAGTCACCTGCACACACAGATACCCCTAAAATAGCTAAAACTAAAAACAAACTGAAAACTACTTCCAAAAACATTCAGCTTTGATATTAATGAGTTTTTTGGGTTCATTGAGAACATGGTTGTTGTTCAATAATAAAATTATTCCTCAGAAATACAACTTGCCTAATAATTCTGCACTCCCTGTAATATATATACACTCAACAAAAATATAAACGCAACACCTTTGTTACTGCTCCCATTCCCCATGGGATGGACGTAGAGACCTGAAATTCATTCCAGATACACAATATAACCATCCCTCCCAAACAGTGGTCACAAATCAGTCCAAATGTGTGGTAGTGGGCACATCTGCTATATTGAGATAATCCATCCCACCTTACAGGTGTGCCACATCAGGATGCTGATCTGACATCATGAGTAGTGCACAGGTGTACCTCAGACTGCCCACAACAAAAGGCCACCCTGGAATGTGCAGTTTTCTGCGCTATTGGGGGTCTGGGGACCCAGAACCGGTCAGTATCTGGTGTGACCACCATTTGCCTCATGCAGTGCAACACATCGTCGCATGGAGTCTATCAAATTGTCAATTGTGGCCTGTGGAATGTTGGTCCACTCCACTTCAATGGCTGTGCGAGGTTGTTGGATATTCATGGGAACTGGTGCACGCTGTCGTATACGCCGGTCAAGCACATCCCGAACATGCTCAATGGGTGACATGTCCGGTGAGTATGCTGGCCATGCAAGAACTGGGACATTCTCAGCTGCCATCTGCCCTGAACAATGTGAACCATGATTCATCCGTGAAGCGCACACCTCTCCAACGTGCCAGACACCATCGAATGTGAGCATTTGCCCACACAAGTCTGTTACGGCGACGAGCTGGAGTCAGGTCAAGACCCTGATGAGGACGACGGGCATGCAGTTGAGCGTCCCTGAGACGGTTTCTGACAGTTTGTGCAGAAATTGTTTGGTTGTGCAAACCAATTGTTCCAGCAGCTGTCTGGGTGGCTGGTCTCAGACGATCTTGGAGGTGAACCTGCTGGATGTGGAGGTCCTGGGCTGGTGTGGTTACACGAGGTCTGCGGTTGTGAGGCCGGTTGGATGTGCTGCCATATTCTCTGAAACGCCTGTGGAGACGGCTTATGGTTGAGAAATGAACATTCAATGCACGGGCGACAGATCTGGTTGACATTCCTGCTGTCAGCATGCCAATTGCACGCTCCCTCATTGCTTGTGGCATCTGTGGCATTTTGCTGTGAGACAAAACTGCACATTCCAGGGTGGCCTTTTGTTGTGGGCAGTCTGAGGTACACCTGTGCACTACTCATGATGTCAGATCAGCATCCTGATGTGGCACACCTGTGAGGTGGGATGGATTATCTCAATATAGCAGATGTGCCCACTACCACACATTTGGACTGATTTGTGACCACTGTTTGGGGGGGATGGTTATATTGTGTATCTGGAATGAATTTTAGGTCTCTACGTCCATCCCATGGGGAATGGGAGCAGTAACAAAGGTGTTGCGTTTATATTTTTGTTGAGTGTATATATATAGTTTACAGTGGTTTTCTTCTGTGATATGCTGCAAAGACTGAAATTAAGCCAAGAGAAACAAGAACTTACAAAAAAGATGTATACATAAAAACATCTCTTGGTGAATGAATTACAGGCAAGGATATGCCCAAAAGTTTAGTTCCTCTGGATGTTTCCAAGGAAAATTATTTTGTCACTCATCCAAGTGACTTCTCCAGTGTCACAGATGAGTGATGAAACGTCTCTCCCACTGAAAACCATTGTGTCCATTTGAATTCAATCAGTTTTTTCAGGTGAGTTGCTAGATGCTGTGCTCATGAGGACAGTGGGTTTCAACTTGCAGCACAACACAAAGTTGCCATATTTGATGAATGATCAAAACACTTAATTGGGCAGAATTAAGTCAAAATGTAACACCTCATATGAATACACATCACACATGACCCAGCATTGTTCTAAGAATGCAAACTTTCTTATTAGAAGTTTCCACAGCTGCCAGAAAGGGACACATTTCCGAATGATCTTAATCAGTGGTCACTGCTCTCAGTCTTGCTGCACGGATGATGTAACGTCTATGATAAGCACCAAGGTTTGTGTCCTAGTCAGAAGTAAGCCATCCTTTGCTTCCAGGTTAGGAAAAGTGGAACAGGAGATATTCAAATACAGCTGCTGGTGAGTTCTACAAAAACAAAATACAGTTTATAAAAACACTTGCAGGTGAATCACCACTGATTTATCAGTGACATCCATTTACTCAAAAATTACTGATAAGTGGATTGGAATTTATAGTTTATAATTTCAATGTTGTACCGGATAAAATGGAACTAAATATGCCAGATGTGCTGTGATGCTTGTGTGATTTTTAACAGGACCCTACAAAACTTTACGCTACTTGTGCTACTTTACCAAAACGCTTGATCAGAATCAGAATCAGAATCAGAATCAGAAAGGGTTTTATTGCCAAATGTTGAGCGGGTTTACAACATTAGGAAATTGCTGCGGTGCTTCAGTGCAAACATACTGTTATAAATACTGTTATAAATTAAGCTTAAATGGACATGAAAATAAAAATGAGAATAAGAATTAAAAGTGCTAAGTAGATAGATAGATATATACATGATATATACATGAGTGCAGGTGGTGATCAGTGCCAAACATGGAATGATGCAGTGAACACAGTGTAGGGTCATGTGTTAGTGGTGGGAACAGTCATACGGTTATTGTTCATGTGTTAAATAGCAGAGCGGAAGAAACTATTCTTATGGCGAGAGGTTCTGGTGCAAATGGACCGGAGCCTCCTGCCTGAGGGGAGCAGGTCAAACAGACTGTGTCCAGGGTGAGAAGGGTCAGCTGAGATCCGAGCTGCACGCCCCAGTGTCCTGGAGGTGTACAGGTCCTGCAGAGATGGGAGTCTGCAGCCAATCACCTTCTCAGCAGAGCGCACAACACGCTGCAGTCTCTGTTTGTCCCTGATAGTGGCTCCAGTGTACCACACAGTGATGGAGGAGGTGAGGATGGACTCGATCATTGCAGTGTAGAATTGCATCATCGTCCGTGTTGGCAGGTTGAATTTCTTCAGCTGCCTCAGGAAGTACATCCTCTGCTGGGCTTTCTTAATGACGGAGGTGATGGTGGGCTCCCACTTCAGGTCCTGGGTGATGGTGGTACCCGGGAAGCGGAATGAGTCCACAGAGGTGATGGGGGTGTCAGTCAGGATGATGGGGGGGAGTGGGGCTGTGTGCTTCCTGAAGTCCACAATAATCTCCACTGTCTTCTGGACATTCAGCACCAGGTTGTTGTGGCTGCACCAGGACACCAAACGTTCAACCTCCCTCCTGTAGGCAGACTCATTCCCGTCCGAGATGAGTCCAATAACGGTGGTGTCAGCTGCAAACTTGATTAGCTTGACAGACTGGTGGGTGGAGGTGCAGCAGTTGGTGTACAGGGAGAAGAGCAGGGGAGAAAGAACACAGCCCTGAGGGGAGCCGGTGCTGATGGTCCGGGAGTCCGAGACATTGTTTCCCAGCCTCACATGCTGCTTCCTGTCCGTCAGGAAGTCAGTGATCCACCGGCAGATGGGATCAGGCACATTCATCTGGGAAAGCTTGTCTCGGAGATGGTCTGGAAGGATGGTATTGAAGGCAGAGTTGAAGTCCACAAACAGGATCCTGGCGTAGGTTCCTGGGGAGTCCAGATGCTGCAGGATGAAGTGTAGGGCCATGTTGATGGCGTCATCTACAGACCTGTTGGCTCTGTATGCAAACTGCAGGGGGTCCAGGAGGGGGGCCGTGAGGGTATATTGATGGCCATATATTGATGGCTGAGTGTGCAGTTCCTGCTGTAAATCGATTCACTCCTAAGATTCAGAAATCTACGTGATAACCGGAAATGTGTGCACTCGTAAATCAATAGTTTCTAAATGCATGCTCAATCAAAATTTGATTCTGTTCATCTGGACGTACCTTTTTAAGTGGGAAAAACATCCATCCACAAAAGGTACATCCAGATGAACAGAATTATCTGTTTGGGGTTAAACCAATAGTGTCACTGCCCTCTGCTAAGACTGGAGATAATATAAGAAATAAAGAAAGTGACAGCTATTGTTTTAATCACCCCATTATGTCCATTTTGTAGCACATAAAAATGTTTAGGTAATATTTGTAGACAGACATGTTTTTCCTGTAACTGCATTTTTACTCCAATCTTTGTTGAAAATGTAATTTTTGTAATGCTGAGCAGATCATTTCTAGTATGTGGGAAATTTTTGTGACCCCGTTGAGCTAATGTGATTAAATTATAACATTATCTTGATTAAAGTATCATATAAGCGCAGTGCTTGTGTGCAGTGGTATTATATAGGGATATTATAAACTGTTATGTTTATATCAAGCTTTTATAGTAATAATAAGCAGAGTCTTTCTTAAAAATTCAGATCCTTAGAGATTATTTGAAAAGTAGATCAACAGCTATCACTAAATGAAACACTCTAAACCTGCATTGGAAAAATATCCCTTATTTCACCTGTGATCACACACTTTGTTTTTGTTTTTTGGTGCAGAGGAATGGCCAACAAAAGGAAAGACTTCACTGAGTGAAAAAGGATGAAGATACAAGATGCTGATGGTGCAGTGCAGCTGGTCTCAGGAGATGAAGAAAAAGCCTGATCACCTTCTCTACAAAAACAAGGTGAGTTTAATGTTGAGATTGATTTATTTTGTGCAGGTTTGTATGTTACTTTAATTATAAACTGCTTATATTGCAACTGTAAGCTGTTATGTGTATTCAACTCTACATGTATTTTAGGAAAATTAATAATGGTAATCCACAGCAGATCTAACCAAAACCAAAACTCTGTTCTTCCTTGCTGGCTTTCAATGGTAGCGTGTACAGATTCATTTTATTTTCAAGTCATTTCCCACTTTACTTTTCTCAATACTAAATTTTGTATTTTTATTCCTTTTATTTTAGCTTAAATGTAAAAAAACAACTCTAAAATGACATCCTGTACTTGTGTACAATTTAGCTTAGAGAATAACTTCACAGGGCAACTATTTAAACACAAGGCTGCTACACAGTGTATAGCTGTTCCACAGCTATAGTATATCATGGGCCGGTGTCTTGCAGGTTTTTGATATTATCAAATTGCATCAAGGACACATCCCAGAGGAACCCACCCGAGGGATTAATAAAGTTCTATCTAATCTAATCTAATCTAAAAATGTACTTTAAAATATGTCTGCAGTATTTAAATAAACCTATAGGCAGTAACTTCTTTCATACAGCACATTCTTGTTACATTTTAATCAAACTTTGGGGTGATTTCATCTCAATGCATCATATTGTGTTAAAACTTGTGAAACTTGATGTTGCGGAGGTGTGGTTCCGGGCGCGGCTGCAGGGGAGGAGTGGTGCAGTGAGCTCAACGGGGCGGTGCTGGAGACGCAGGTGAGAACAGCTGATGGCGTTTGGACTGATGACGGTTTCCTTCCCCTTTTTTAGTGAGACGGGAGAGGAGTGGAGAGGAAGCTGGGAATCAGCTGAGACCGGAGCTATCAGACTGTGGACTGTCATAACAAATGAAAACTAAAAATAAACGTGGCATCTGGCGACAAAGAACTGTACGTGTGTGTACGTGTGTGAAGTGCATTTCACACTTGATAAGAAGTTTGAATCTTAATTTGAATCTTAATTCCCAAACAAAAACCTTGGATCTGCAGAGCAACTTGTAACTATAGCTTAAAAAAACATATTTCCCTCTGCAGTACATGTCAGCTAATCAGGTTTTAAATCACAAAAGTCATTATTTTAATGTTGTAACTGGCTAAGCTGATGCAAAATTAAAAGTAAACAAAATTTAATGTTATTTAATCATCAAATTCTAAGTGCTCATGTACCTTGTTAGTGTTATTAAATTTCAGATTCTTGAATATATATACAATTGCTGTTATATAAATGCAGTGAAGTCATGGAGTTAACAGGGTATTAATTAGTTTGTTAGCTTTTTGTATTTCTCTGTTTGGTTTGAATTAGTACAAATATAACACTTTTAAATATCTTATCATCAGTAAATAGCATATTTTAATATGACATTGACTCTGATTTTAACTGTTAACTCACACCTTGTTCCCAGATAATACTTGTCCTTAGTTTAGTTCTGTATTATATGAGATGTAAGAACGCAGTCTAAAGAGAGCAAAACCTTTTATAATTGTTTGTGCCACAGGATCTTAGACAGACACAGTTTTCCATTCTTCTGAGCAACCACCTCAACCCGTCTGTCTCTAAAATGGATCAGGGAAGAAAACAATTATCTTTTGGAAACAATGCAGTCAAAAGAAGCGCCTTCCACTCCTGAAGATGCGGCAGTTGGCATTCTGGGGCAAACATCCAACCCTCTGCCTCTCCTTTCCCCACTGGGACCTGCCCCCCCCCCCAGCCAGCATCAGATCCTCAGACTGGAGAATCTGTTAGCCTCATTCCCCCAGAACCAGCTCCTCCTGTGACTCAGCAGCTGGTTCCACTCATGGTCTCAGCGCCAGCTCACCTCTACAGTCAGCCAGGGACAGATAGCCAGGGACAGCTGAGACACCCAGAGGTAGTGACAGGTCTCATTAGAGTTTTATTGATAAAGATGCTTAAAACTGTTGCATCCTTCAGTCCACATGAAAGAAAAAGTTTTATTTCAATTCAATTTTATTTATATAGCGCCAAATCACAACAAAAGTCGCCTCAAGGTGCTTCATAGATACAGAGAAAAACCCAACAATCATATGACCCCCTATGAGCAAGCACTTTGGCGACAGTGGGAAGAAAAAACTCCCTTTTAACAGGAAGAAACCTCCGGCAGAACCAGGCTCAGGGAGGGGCGGCCATCTGCTGCGACCGGTTGGGGTGAGAGAAGGAAGACAGGATAAAAGACATGCTGTGGAAGAGAGACAGAGGTTAATAACAGATATGATTTGATGCAGAGAGGTCTATTAATACATAGTGAGCGAGAAAGGTGACTGGAAAGGAAAAACTCAGTGCATCATGGGAATCCCCGGCAGCCTACATCTATTGCAGCATAACTAAGGGAGGATTCAGGGTCACCTGGTCCAGCCCTAACTATATGCTTTAGCAAAAAGGAAAGTTTTAAGCCTAATCTTAAAAGTAGAGATAGTGTCTGTCTCCCGAATCCATACTGGAAGTTGGTTCCACAGAAGAGGGGCCTGAAAACTGAAGGCTCTCCCTCCCATCCTACATTTAAATACTCTAGGAACAACAAGTAGGCCTGCAGAGCGAGAGCGAAGTGCTCTAATAGGGTGATATGGTACTACAAGGTCATTAAGATAAGATGGGGCCTGATTATTTAAGACCTTGTCTGTGAGGAGCAGGATTTTGAATTCAATTCTGGATTTAACAGGAAGCCAATGAAGGGAAGCCAAAACAGGAGAAATATGCTCTCTCTTTCTAGTCCCTGTCAGGACTCTTGCTGCAGCATTTTGGATTATCTGAAGGCTTTTCAGCAAGTTTTTTGGACATCCTGATAATAATGAATTGCAGTAGTCCAGCCTGGAAGTTGACTCTAAAATGCTGAACAGTAGACTTAGTCACTGCCAGTGAAACATAATTCCAAAGAATAACGCAGGAGATCAAAGTCCAGCTATGTATGAATGTAGTTTTATGCACGTCTTCTCCTCCTACTGATCACTTCTTCCACTGAACACACCAGTGAACAGCTGCTGAACGTCTGTATCTTCATAAACTCTGTTATCTCGTATCCGTCTCTGCATCTGTGTAGGCATGGTGTTCCAGTCTGGGATTTTGTCCCTCCTGCTCCCCCATCCAACACCTCCACTCCAAAGTAAGTTTCTGTGGTGCTTTGTGTCAGTGATCTGCAGGTATCTGTCTGTCTTTGATCTGCAGATGTTTGTGCGAATTATTGTAATCAGCTTCCTTTAATGGTGCCTCCTTACATTCAGCTTCACAGCTTTACTCATGTTTTTAAACTAGTTTGCTCACAGCTGTACATAAAGCTAGCATGTGCTCTGACTCTGTGTTTTATTCCTGTAGAAAAAGGAAATGTGAAGCCCAACAGGATGAGAAACGGCTGTATATAAAGAAACCACCAAACGCCTTCATGCTTTACCTGAAGGAGCAGAGGCCAAAGGTGACGGCGGAACTGAACATAACTGGCAGTGCAGCCATAAATGCAGTTGTGGGAGAGAGGGTAAGTGTGTAACTCTGCATATATTTATGCATCTGTTAATGTTTTATGCTCATATTTGTGCATGTCAAATCAAATCAAATCAAATCACTTTTATTGTCACATCACATGTGCAGGTACATTGGTACAGCACATGTGAGTGAAATTCTTGTGTGCGAGCTTCACAAGCAACAGAGTTGTGCAAAATACAATAATGTAAACAAGCAAAATACAAGAATGGCTACATCTGAAACTAATAAATATATGTACAATATATAATAGTATATGCATTTCTGGATGTGTATACTAAATATTTTTCTACGTGTGTGTGTGTGTGTGTGTGTGTGTGTGTGTGTGTATACACATATTTTACAAATTAAATAGAGTCAATAGAGTTGAGACATGTGCAAAACAGTGGCATTACTGTACAGTATGGAGTGCATAATGTTAAAGTTCCAGTAGTGAAGCTGAGGTGTCTATGACGTGTTCAGCAGTCTGATGGCCTGGTGGAAGAAGCTGTCTCTCAGTCTGCTGGTACGGGACCGGATGCTGCAGAACCTCCTTCCTGATGGAAGTAGTCTGAACAGTTTATGGCTGGGGTGACTGGAGTCCTTGATGATCCTCCCCGCTTTCCTCAGGCACCGCTTCCTGTAGATGTCTTGGAGGGAGGGAAGCTCACCTCCAATTATCCGTTCAGAGCACCGCACTACTCGCTGGAGAGCTTTGCAGTTGTAGGCGGTGCTGTTGCCATACCAGGTGGTGATGCATCCAGTGAGGATGCTCTCAATGGCACAGTGATAGAAGGTCCTGAGGATGCGGGGGCTCATGCCGAATCTTTTCAGTCTCCTGAGAAAGAAGAGGCGCTGCTGCGCCTTCTTCACTGTTTTGTTTGTGTGTACTGACCACGTAAGATCCTCAGCCAGATGTACACCAAGGAACCGGAAGCTGCTCACTCTCTCCACAGCAGCGCCGTTGATGGTGATGGGGGTGTGTACTTCTCTGCACCTCCGGAAGTCCACTATCAACTCCTTTGTCTTTGCGACGTTGAGGGTGAGATGGTTGTCTTGACACCAGTGGGTCAGGGCGCTGACCTCCTCCCTGTAAGCCGTCTCATCACCATTGGTGATAAGACCCACCACTGTAGTGTCGTCCGCAAACTTCACAATGATGTTGGAGTTGTTAGTGGCTGTGCAGTCGTAGGTGTAGAGTGAGTACAGGAGAGGGCTCAGTACACACCCCTGTGGAGCACCAGTGTTCAGTATGATGGGGGATGAGGTGATGCTGCCCAGTCTGACCACTTGGCGTCTGTCAGACAGGAAGCTAAGGATCCAGCTGAAGAGGGAGCTGCTCAGTCCTAGATCCTGCAGTTTCCTGTCCAGCTTCGAGGGAACGATGGTATTGAATGCTGAGCTGTAATCTACAAACAGCATTCTCACATACGTGTCTCTCTTCTCCAGGTGTGACAGGGCAGTATGTAGTGTCAGGGCTATGGCATCATCAGTGGACCTGTTGTGGCGGTATGCGAACTGTAGAGGGTCCAGTGAGTCGGGTAGTGCAGAGCAGATGAAGTCCCTGACCAGCTTCTCGAAGCATTTGCTTACGATGGGGGTCAGGGCTACAGGTCGCCGGTCGTTCAATGAGGAGATGGTGGAGGATTTGGGTACAGGGACGATGGTGGCCATTTTGAAGCAGGCTGGGACTACAGACAGAGAGAGGGAAAGGTTGAAGATGTGCGTGAACACTCCAGCCAGCTGAGCCGCGCATGACTTGAGGACGCGGCCGGGAATCTCGTCCGGACCAGTAGCTTTGCTTGCGTTCACCTTCCTGAAGTGTGTGCCAGCTGTTCTGTAGTTATGTGTAGTAACAGTGTAGCTGAGTATTTATCGATGCTGGCAGTGTGTTCTCATGATTGTCTGTCTTCAGTGGGGGTCTCTCTCAAAAGAACAACAAGCAAAATATTTTGATCAGGCTGAAACCGAGAGATGCCGTCACGCCACAGAGCATCCAGACTGGTCCACCAAAGAAAACTACATATGTCCAAAGTGCCAACATGCAGTCCATACATGTGCCCATCACTGCACTGAATTATGAAACAACCAGTGCACAGAGTTTGGATCAACTGATGAAAATTCTCATATTTTTTGTTTTTAGAGCAAAAAGAGGAAGAGAACGCAAAATCGCACCTCGAGCACAGGTGAGAGGAGATTTCTGGGAATTACAACTTTTTTGAAATGGAAAATGTGATGAAAAGAAGATGGAAATCTGTTAACAAAAGAAGACTTACTGTGTTTTTGTTTGTGTTTGTTTGTGCAGCATCTGAACCTAAACAGGAAGCTAAACAGGCCAAGAGACTTTGTGTGACGCCAGCTCAAACAGAGTCATCTTCTTCCTATTCAGTTGCGAAGGAGACGCCAGCTGTTTGAGCAGTCACAGAGACAGCCAGCTGTTACCAACCTGCCTCATCAGCAGTCAGCGTGTGTGCAGCTGCAGAACACACAGACAACAGTTGATGAAACTGTGTTGTCAAGTCCTCCCAGCTTCTCGTATGGATTTCTCCCCATCTGCATCACTGGTCTCCTCTGCTGCACCCGTTCAGCTCCAGAAAGAGGCCACTTTTGTCAGTAACACTGATGAAGCACTGCTGTCAGTGGTGGAACAGCTTGACCCCCTCCTCACTTCTGAGCAGTCTCAGCAGCCCTCCTCTCCACTCACTGGTCATCACCTAAATCAGACCAACCCTGTTTTTCCTGTATATACTTCTCTATCCACATCATTTGCTTCTTCTGCCACATTTTTTCAACACCAAAAAGAGCCTATTGGTTTCGCTGACATTCAGGAAGACATGTGGTCACCTCTTAACCACCTCCCTGCCACTGTGTGTGTGTGTGTGTGTGTGTGTGTGTGTGCGTGTGTGTGTGTGTGTGTGTGTGTGTGTGTGTGTGTGTGTGTGTGTGTGTGTGTGTGTGTGTGTGTACAGATAATCCTTGTTTTGGTGTGTAAATAAAGCCTGATCAAAAAGTCTGCTTTTGGATCAACTTCTCGTATGAACCGTCTGGGTTTGTAATGATATCACTCATATAAACCCTTTAAATGGAACCCATAAGGCTGCCATTCCCTGGTGGTATGTGGTCTCACACACTGAGGCAAGGAGAGACCTTTGGTACTTTATGCTAGGAAAATGGCCTCCAAAATCCAGTGGCAGTGTATCTGTTTATGTAAAGCTTTATACCTGGCTGTCAGCAAAGCAGACGAACAGTCTATCAGATAAATGCACATCCTGAATCTGGTTAATGAAGCAGCACATCACAGGACACAGGGACTTCACAGGGCTGCTGCAGTCCATTTGTAAAGGGGCACTGGAAAGAGAAAACACACCTACACTTGCCATTTATAGGCACACACCCCTTGTAAATTAAGCCCTCACAATTTTGATCATTGCCACCATAGCTGGAAGGAAACCTTTAGCTGAGCTGACCTCTCAAGAGGCAAGACAGAGAATGAACACTGAATCATAACAACAGCAGCTTTAACAGGGGATGGGAGCATGTCCCCACCTGCATGTTTATGCAAGAAACCACTATTGTAACACCGGTGCTGATCAGGACATGCTGGACCAGAACAGGACAAAAGTGCTCGAGAGGTATAAAAGCAGGTAGTAGCTCCAAATACATGATGTACATCTTGCACTGGGGCAGTGTTGCCAACTCCTCAGTAAGGAAAATCACTATAGGCTGTTCTAGAAGTCACTAGAAGTCGCTAAGTGACGCCATCGCCTAATTTGCATAATTGGTCATGCTTGTAAACTACGCTGTAGAAGAGAGAAATAATATCGTGGAAAAGACATAAAGTGAGTAAAAACACCCTAAATGCATTTAGAATATATTTAGAACTACAAGTTACATTTATTTTAATTCCAACCCTCCTCCGTTATCTAGGCTTGGGACCAGCAAAAGTGACCCGAAATAGGCACTCTGCCGGAGTTTTTTTTTTTTTTTTTTGGGGGGGGGGGGCTTTTTAAGTAGTTTTAAACCGCACAAGACTAAGGGTAAAAGAAGAACATTTTTAACCACAATTTTGTTAACAAACTACATTAGCAATCTAAATGGACCAAAAACAGACAGTAGAAATAAGCAGTGTCAATGTGAAAAAAAAGGATGCTAATTAATCTGGTCCTAATTCAGGCTGATTGTTTTGTTTTGTTTTTTTCAGACATCCCTCCACACACACAGGATGTGCTGGCTCACAGAAAGAGTGGGTCATCCTCATTTTCGTCAAGATTCTCAGCACTTGACTTAAATGAGTAAGCAGCTGATGTGCCAAAAAGTTGCAAAACATTATCAGGCAGCTGGTGTTTTTTGTTTGCTTTTTACCACACTCATCTGGCTGAATACTCTCTCAACTTCAGCATTTGAGTGTGGCAAGGACAATACAGACACATCAGCCATGGCAAGTTCTTGAAATGGGTTGATATCAGCTGCATCCCTGTACTTCCAAATCTCACTCCAGAAGTCCATTGTGTTTTTTGTCTCATTCCTTTTACTAAGATGGATAGTACGCCATTGGTGGACAATCTTATCTATCGCTTCATGGGAGAAGCCAAGGAGGTTAGCAATTTTTTCTATTTCTCCAAGGCTCTTGTTGTGCTTTAGAGTTTCCTCCATATTGAAAACTGACATGTACTACAATGCTCCAATGTTTCCAGCAGTCTCACTCTCAACTAGTGAGGGATATGCCCATATGGAAAAGATATATATATAAATCTTATAAAGTTTGTATCTGTCTTGTGAAACTTGTATGAAAAGCATACAAGAGTGAAAACAGATATAAGATCCCTTGAAAAATTATATAAATGAAACTTGTATGTTTTGGATACTTACTATAACAATATATGAAAGTAATGAGAAAGTGGCCACTTTCATGAGTAAATCATATAAGCCTTATATGATTCACTATATGAAGTAAGCCAAATCTTATGCAAGTCTTTTATAAGTTTTTTCTATTTCTTTTCCATATATCCTACATATGGAGTTTGTACACACCGCTTTCTGACATTTTTTTCATCCTCAGGCGCAAGGTGCAACTCAGCTGCTTTCAACTCAAAAATGTAACCAAGGGATGGTTTGGATCTGATGTATCCCTCTATTGGCTCTTTGAGTACATCAACATTTGCCAGTGGATTCAGCACCCTGCTGCTCACAGACTTGATCAGGCTAACCAAGCTGTAAACCCAGAGAACTGCCCAGCCAGGCAATATAAACTTTACTCGTCATGATGAGACTTCTTCCCTGTCTCTGTCAGTCCCTGCATCCTTAATTGTCTCCAGTTGTCTCGAGTTCTCTCTGACTGTCTCCTTGGTGCATTTAAACCCCTGTTCCTCCCCGTCCTCGTCGTCTGTTGTCTTCATCTCCAAATCAGTCATCATAATTTTACAATCTCTGTGCAAGTCTGCAAATTTCTTTATTAAATCATAAGATTTAGATGGTCTAAAAGTTGCCCTACTGTTGAGCTAGTTATTAGGTATGCCTCATTGTCATCTGTTGTGATTTTATTTTGAAAGGATGCTTCCTGTTATGCTGCGGAGTATACGCAAGAGTTCAATAAACAAAGTCACTTTGGTGTGAATGTTCCGGTAAAAGCCGATGCCCCACGTGTGATTATTCCTCCGTCTAGATAATAAGTATCTTCAATATTCACGCAGATTCTGCTGGAAGACCCGTCTCTGCTAACAGGTTATGGGCCCAGGAAAATATTGAAGCTATGCCAGGGGAAAGTTTACCACCAGAAAAGTCGCAAAGTACAGCGTGTTCAGTGAGGACTAGCATGCTAAGTTAGCATCATGAGTAAGCGTGCCGGTGAACCAGTGGCCAATGGGCAAGGTTGGTTTTTGAAGAATTATGAACTGTGGGAGACAAAAATTTTGGGACATCTTAGATTACAAGGTCTAAAAGACACAATATTGAAAAGAGATGACAAAGATGAGGACGATGAAGATAAGAATGCCCAGGCCTATGCAGAGTTAATACAGTTCCTGGATTATAAGAGTTTGTCGCTCGTGATGAGAGAAGCTGCCGACGATGGATGTGAGGCACTGAAAATATTAAGAGACTATTATGCGGGAAAAGGTAAACCAAGAATTATCAGCCTTTATACTGAACTGACTTCTCTGAAGAAAGCAAGCAGTGAGGGCATCACAGAGTACATCATACACGGAGAGACATTTATTACAGCCCTGAGAAATGCTGGAGAGACACTTTGTGATGGTCTGCTTGTAGCAATGGTGTTAAAAGGTCAGAAGCATTTAAACCTTTTTGTGTTCATATAACGCAAAGTGAATCAGAAATCAAGTTTGCGGAATTTAAAACAAAACTCCGCAGTTATGAGGACACTGAGAAAATGCGCTTAGTGGAACAAGAGGATAACATCATGAAGGCGAGAGTGCAACCTAGCGCCGGACCTGCAGCAGCTGCTAGTGACCACAGGCGAGACATGTCAGACATAGTCTGTTTTAAGTGTGGCCAGCGGGGACACGAGGCCGGAGCATGCCGCTACAAACAGTGGTGCAGTCACTGTAGAAGCAACACCCATCGAGAGTCAACTTGCAGGAGACGACAACGGAATGATGAAGCACGCACAGCCTCGGAGGAGGGCGGCAACGCAGAGAGCGACGACACCTATGTCTTCCGGATGAGCGATGACTACGCTGAACCTAAACAGCGACAGGACATCAGGACCAAAGGCCTGATGGTGGATACTGGTGCAACATCACACATCCTGAATGATAAAACAGCGTTCAAGAAATTTAATGACGACTTCCAGCCGGGAACACACTGTGTGGAATTAGCTGATGGCACCAGGTAAGGAGTGGCTGAAGGTGGAGGAGATGCAGAGGTGTGCTTGATTGAAAGCAGAGGGAGACAGTGTAAAACAACACTGAAAGACGCTCTATACATTCCCTCATTTCCACAGAATATCTTCTCTGTGAGAGCAGCCACTGCGAATGGAGCTACTATCATCTTTAAGAAAGGAAGGAACGTGTTTTGGAGTTTTTACGTGTTTTGGAGTTTGTACATGCTTCGGGGTTTGTACGTGCTTTGTGTAACATGGTAGACTAATGTGCCTGTGTTAATTCAGCTCCATATTATTGTGTGAAGTTGCACTGGGTTGGGAGTGGTCACAAATCAGTCCAAATGTGTGGTAGTGGGCACATCTGCTATATTGAGATAATCCATCCCACCTCACAGGTGTGCCACATCAGGATGCTGATCTGACATCATGAGTAGTGCACAGGTGTACCTCAGACTGCCCACAACAAAAGGCCACCCTGGAATGTGCAGTTTTGTCTCACAGCAAAATGCCACAGATGCCACAAGCAATGAGGGAGCGTGCAATTGGCATGCTGACAGCAGGAATGTCAACCAGATCTGTCGCCCGTGCATTGAATGTTCATTTCTCAACCATAAGCCGTCTCCACAGGCGTTTCAGAGAATGTGGCAGCACATCCAACCGGCCTCACAACCGCAGACCTCGTGTAACCACACCAGCCCAGGACCTCCACATCCAGCAGGTTCACCTCCAAGATCGTCTGAGACCAGCCACCCAGACAGCTGCTGGAACAATTGGTTTGCACAACCAAACAATTTCTGCACAAACTGTCAGAAACCGTCTCAGGGACGCTCAACTGCATGCCCGTCGTCCTCATCGGGGTCTTGACCTGACTCCAGCTCGTCGCCGTAACAGACTTGTGTGGGCAAATGCTCACATTCGATGGCGTCTGGCACGTTGGAGAGGTGTGCGCTTCACGGATGAATCATGGTTCACATTGTTCAGGGCAGATGGCAGCTGAGAATGTCCCAGTTCTTGCATGGCCAGCATACTCACCGGACATGTCACCCATTGAGCATGTTCGGGATGTGCTTGACCGGCGTATACGACAGCGTGTACCAGTTCCCACGAATATCCAACAACCTCGCACAGCCATTGAAGTGGAGTGGACCAACATTCCACAGGCCACAATTGACAATCTGATAGACTCCATGTGACGATGTGTTGCACTGCATGAGGCAAATGGTGGTCACACCAGATACTGACCGGTTCTGGGTCCCCAGACCCCCAATAGCGCAGAAAACTGCACATTCCAGGGTGGCCTTTTGTTGTGGGCAGTCTGAGGTACACCTGTGCACTACTCATGATGTCAGATCAGCATCCTGATGTGGCACACCTGTAAGGTGGGATGGATTATCTCAATATAGCAGATGTGCCCACTACCACACATTTGGACTGATTTGTGACCACTGTTTGGGAGGGATGGTTATATTGTGTATCTGGAATGAATTTTAGGTCTCTACGTCCATCCCATGGGGAATGGGAGCAGTAACAAAGGTGTTGCGTTTATATTTTTGTTGAGTGTATATGCCACAGCCTAAAGGCAGCAGAGTTGCAGAGGCTGGAGTGACCACTGGCTATGTGCTTGCTGGGTGGTGGGTCTCAGAGGACAACTTCTAACCCTGTTAAAGGCAACACGTGGAGTGCAACTGGCAGTGTGGCATAGGCCTTGGGACTGTGTGTTTTTATTTGATTCATAAATGGGACACTGGACTGTTTTATCTTTTATCTCTTGATTTTTTTTCAATAAATTATCTTTTAGAATTTTATTGACTGTCATCTTTTTGCCCACGACTGAGACAGTTGGTCAGACCTAGAATCTTTCTTTGGGTGTGTTACACTTTGTCTCTAGGGGCCACCGTAAATATACTTTTATTTATTCACTCCACATAAAATGTAATAAATAAATCATATAATACAAAAACCAACTATTCACATTTCAACTTTTAACTATTTACATTTTCAGCTTTTTCCTTTTAAACAAATTTAAAGTGGAACAACACAAAACACTGCAAACCACAACACAATTAAATATAAATATGAAAAAATATGAAAACAAAAAGAAGATGCACATTCTCTGTCATATGGGCCTGCATGAATAAACTTTCTGACTCCTTTATCATCTGCAACTGAAAATAGTTGTGGATGATTACTATACCTTTCTAATGTGACGTTGTTGTCCCTGGCTTTCTTTCTCCCTCTTTCCCTCCGTCTCTGTTCCTGTGCTACTGCTAGTGTAACTACCGCCCCTCCCCCCCTCTTCTCAGTACAAAGCACAAGGCTTGCGTGCGGAATGAAGCGGAAAAAGAGTGCGAGAGAGAGGGTGAGAGAAAGAAAAAAAAAACCACGGCTCCCAACAAGGAGCCAGCTCGCGTCGTTCACTTCAAAGATCCGGCACTAAGAGCCGTTTCGTTCGTGACCGACACATCACTATTATCTAGCTTGTTGTCAGCTGCCCAGAGAGGAAAGGGTGTCATGTCTAATCTGATGACAATGAGTATGAAAGTATTGTGAATAAATAAGCATATATGTCCATGTTTTTGTGTGTTAGAGCCCTGAATTGAGTTCATAATATGAGCCTTGAGGTGAGGAGCTAGAAGATGAGATGAGAATGAGGAAAGAGAGAGCAGTGGTGGTGGAGGAGGCAAAAGCTATAATGAGAAAGAAATGCTGAAAATACAAATATTCAAATTTTGAATGGTCATAAATAGGTAACTTCAGTCTATTAGAATATCTAAATACATAATAATGAGTGTATAGTTATGAGAAGAACATGTTTATTTATATCAAAAACCTCAAGGTGACCATACAATATTAGAAAGAAACCCCAACAATCAGACGACCCTCTAAGAGCAAGCACTTGACGATGGGAGGAAAATCTCCCTTTTAACAGGAAGAAACCTTCAGCAGAACCAGGCTCAAGGGAGACGCAGCCATCCACTGTGACTGGTTGGGGGTGAGGAGATAGAAAGGGAGCAAGAAGAGAAAGGAAAATAAACACACGGTATAAAAGTCAAAGTCAAAGTCAAAGTCAAAGTCAACTTTATTTGTCGATTCTGCCACATGTACAGGACATACAGAGAATAGAAATTGCGTTACTCTCAATCCCTAGATAAAGGAATCCCAACTGGTGGCTGGTTCCATAATATAGGACCTGATAGCTGAAAGGTCAAACTACAGGCTCTGTTAGAATAATAAGGTATCAGAAGAAGTGATCAGAATACTTGTCTGAGAGAGTTCAAGCTGTGTTACTGCGTCACTAAACCATGATTTTGTTTGTGACAGTGTCTCATGACAATAATGTATGAGCATGCAACATGTGTTGTAGCAACAGACGTGTGCACATCAACAATGGATAATATGGAGTGCGGGAGAGAGTACGACCATGTAGTGTTTAAAGTTTAGAAGTAGTGACATTACTTTGAGTTTGATTTTGTAAAAAGTGACAAAAACATTTGGGTCCGTTGTATACTTTGCATGGGAAGAAAACTTCTTTCTACAGAGAAAAATTAAACTTTAAATCTGAGCAAGCACCGAGCACGCTGCCATGGGAATGTGAAATTCACAGAAACCCCCGGATCCCCCCACTGACATAAGGGCTGCGGCACCGGACAAACCTCCACCTGCCCCACTCCTGCTAAACAGGTGAAAATAGATTAAAGAGCAACAGGACTTAGTGCTGCTGAATCTTTGATTTTATTTATTTATTGCTGTGTTTTACTTGCATCTATTTGAAAGAGTGCGTGTAAACAGAAAAAAATAATTTTATTTTATATTCTGGAATATGCAGAAAATAGGTTTAAATGTAAAATAATTTCTTCAAGTCAAAGACAGTTGCATATGATTTCATTTTTGCTTGACACAATGTGCATTAAGTTAAAAGATTAAAGCTCATAAAACAATTTAAAAAAAAGACTTTTTCATTTGATTCAATTTTATATGATGGATTGTGCAGAAAAAGTAGAAATGGACTGAAAGGTCTATTTCTTTATAACGTAATCAGGTTGTATATTGTATATTGTTTTTTAAAGTAACTAAGTAATAAAGTAACTAATTACTTTAAAAAAATAAGTAGTCAGTAAAGTAACAGGATTACTTTCTTGAAGAAGTAATCAGTAATTAGTAACTACTATTTTCAAGTAACTTGACCAACACTGCTTATAACAGTAACATATTAACAACAAGTTCACATTACAGATTTACAATTCTTCAAATTCAACTTCTGAATGTTCTTCTCGGGCACAGCGTTCACTATGCAGCGTTTACACTTTAGTTTTTGTTTTATTGAAGCAATGTAACAGCTTCCATAAACTGTCCTAACTCTGATTCCAAGCCCCATCACTCAATTTCATCACATCACAGCCAGAAGACATGAATGTACGAGGCAGCTCTGCTAACTAATGGTAAATGTCAAAGTAAACAAAAAATAATGTGATGCTTGTTGGAGTCAAATTGTTAAATGTAGTGTTGTGTTTTATTATCCGGTTGTTCAGTGATGACACGACGAATCCTACTTCCTGGCCTAAAGTAGTCTGCGTTTAATATGGCTTTTGTGTTGTTAACATGTTTAATGTTATGTATTTTCTTCTATTTAATCTCAAAAAGCTCCTAAAACAGTCAGTGATCACTGTTGACCTCCCTCGGCTTTTATTACCACTAATCATTTATTTAAGCTCAGTTTTTAAAACCTTAGGATGTAACTACAGCCCAGCCCATGCAGCAGTATATGAATGACTAACCTCATATTGTGGCTGGATTATCTCAGTTGTTCTCCCGGCTGAAGTTTGGTCCTTTTACAGCATCCTGCCATGCGATTACATTTGTTCCTGACCACCGAGAACACTCACGTTAACTTTTATCGAGTGGAAAAAAAGTTAGCTTGTTTATATTATGAACAAGCTAACTTGTTCATAATAGCGCATAGCTGTGTCGCTAGCGGTCACGTAGCACATCATTATATACCAGCTAGCCCAACTTCAGTAACCCTACAAACGTCACTGCTTTTTAGTTTTCTGTCTTCATTTATGCTGGAAGTGATAACAGAGCTGTACGTTTTAATTTGTTTCCAAAACCCCGCAGTCAGGACATGCTATATTGTATTTAGATAGAAGCTAGCAAGCTAACTCCCTGCTAACTTCTAACGCCGTTAAATGTCATAAATTCCGTTTTCATGGATGCCTGGATGTTAAACTTAATTGTTACACCTGGTAGAGCAGAACGCTGATCATTTTATTAAAGATGAAAGACTTTAGACAGTTTTTCAACTCTCAGTAATGCCATAGTGATCGTTTGATATATGGACCTGCAGTGGAGTTTAGACCCAGACACGGCTAGTGACGTCAGACTGAACAACCGGATAGGCACATCCTATGTGAGGGTTCTGTTTTCTTGTTTAGTAAACTTCCTGCCTTTATGACCATTTTGGTGAGCAGGAGGTCACACAAATGCACCCCCAAACACAAACACACACACACTCACGTGCACATGAATACACATACACACACACACACACTTACAAACACATACACACTCAGTGCCTTAGGGTTTATGATACACCATAGGGGGGGTTACAATGGGTGTTTGTGTAAACTGTGTGTCACAAAATAAAAGGCTGCAGGGGAAGGTGGTTCTTCGAAGAGACCGAGGACAGAAGGGCTGCTCTGAGATCCTTCCCATGCTAGCATGTAAAAAACCGGTTGAGCTGTTCGTCTTGCTTCGTTAACGGGAATAAGTCTCTAAACCAGCGGGACCTGTGAAGCGCAGACCCAACAATTCTGGTGAAAGTTATGTTATGGCAGCATTTAGTTATACTTTAGTTATACTTTTATCATTACTGTCTACTCCACTCACCACCGTCTTGCTTTTTTTTTCTCATCTTCCAATTTTTTCCTCTTTTTTTCACTTGCAGACGGATAAGTCCTCTTTATTTTCAATGACTGGCATCAGTCGTTAAGTTTGTTTAAACATAATGATAAACACTATTTACCAATGGAGTTTGTAAGGTAGGTAGGAGAATTAACAGGGACTTATGAATGACTTATGAATGAATGGGCTCATTGTGGTTTCTGTTCTCTTTATGGTTGCTCTTGCCATGGCATTGTTACAGCAATGCCTTACAGTATTATATAATGTTTAATTAGGTTGCATGTCCATCTCTATATGATAGTGTCACAATCAGAGAGCAGCAATATGACAGCAATAGAGCACAATGGATGTGTTGTTTGATTTGAAGGTGTTGATAGAGAAGTACCTACTCATTCTGACTCATGTCAGAATGAATTGTACTGTGTCTTTGTGAATCTAGATAAAGAATATGATAGTGTGGTAAGAGGGGAACTGTGGTAGTGCATGGGGAAGTCAGGAGCAGCAGAGAAATATGTAAGGGGGTGCAGGACATATATGTGGACGGAGAGACAGTGGTGAGGTGCTGGATAGGAGTGACTGATGGTTCCAAGGTGGGGGTGGGACTGATTAACTGATGAGGTCAGGCAGAAGCTCTGTGGACCATGATGTTTGCAACAGACAATATGATCCGTAGAAAGGAAGGGATGAGATCAAAGCAGCTGTTTTGCTGTTTTGTCCTAGGAACAGCTAAGATACTGCGCAGGACCCTCAAGCTCCCAGGCCTCTGGTAGAGGACCCAAGCTTGAAGGATAGACTGCCTGCAGGGGCGATACATATATATATCTCAAGTTGAACTTAACCTAAAATAAATAAAAAGTAAAATGTTATTATAGTTAATAGCTAATAGCTATACAGTTTTCTGTAGTCTGGTGAGGACTATTTAAAATAATATTTTCCTAATTATGTTTACCTAATTATAGCTAAATATTATTTTTAAAGGGGGGATTTTAACTTGTAATGGAGCATTTTTCACTGCACCTCTCATTAAACACAACAGGAAACATGCCAGAGAAAAACCACTTTAGTCTACTTCCGCAACGTCAGTAATGACACGTATTCAAAATGGCGGCCGCGGCTATGGTAAGTGGAAATAAAGCGAACTCTTTTTGCTTTAAACAGTACATTGCTCTTTCTTTCATTCCAAATTATGTCGGACATCGCACTGAAGTCGTGGGAAAGTGTAGGTCTTAAGTAGACCGATCAAGTGCTATTTAATGTTAACTAGACTAAACTTCATTGGAATTCGCTGCTATTTGAATGTTCACGATCCTGCTAAACGAGTTAGCTAGCTACCTAGCCTGGTTGTCAGTAAGCGGTGACTCTTTAAAACAGATTCGTGTCATTTGTGTGGAATATATAAAATTGCCCTGACAGAGTATGAACTGTGAAACGCTGGGCTTTCAGGCTGTCATGTGATGCACTGTCAAAATAAACAGGTTTTGCAATCTTTAGGGAAATGTTAGCTGTTAGCGCTGTGTCGGCGTGTGTTACAGTCCTAAAAGAGATGGTAAAATGACCGCTCAGGAACAGCTACAAAGTATAAACTTAACGTAAATCGGGTTGGTAGCGCATGATAACATAAATGCAGTCTTGTTTCAGGATTCGTGGTTGGTAACTTCGATCACTTCTTTATGCTTAATGCTAATACAAATGTTTTTTCAGTGTTGAATCATTTCAGTTCATTTTTTAACATGTAGTAATAAAACGGGACGTTTTGCCTATCAGAATTAGCGCATGTCCGCAAAATGTCTTCTTAACTACAGTAAGTAAAGGCACTCTTGTCAGCTCAGGCTTCTCTGTTAAAACGTAAAGATCGTATCGAATTTACACATAGTGACAATCTTAAATCTCTGTACAAATTTCAAAACAACTGTTAGAGAACATTGATTTCAGTTGTCCTGCAAACTGGATGGAGGCAAGAATATTTTAAAAGAGTTGATGTCTGCCTTGAGAATATACCTTGAATTAAGTAGTAAGCCGTGTTCCTCACTACTGGGAAGAGAAGTGGAGTCATTTTTGATGTCTGAGAAAACACAAGCCTCAACTTACACTTTCTTAACTTTGTAAAAAAAAACAACCCAGCGAGTATTAGTATTACTGAATGAGTATTTAATGATGAAATATTACTAATGATGGGGTGGGGGGGGGGGGGATCTATTCATAGAACTCCTATTTTATTTTGGGTAGTCTCATTTCAGCTCAGTGTTTGAGTTTTTACTGCATTACTGCTGGTTTTGCCTTTGGGCGCTCTCAGTGAGCGCACCTTCTCATGCAAACGAGATGAAGAGGAAGTTGAGAATATGCACGAATAACTTTTGTGCTGTGGCATAATTAATATGCAGCTCAACTGACTGCATTTCTGAAAAAGCTGATTTAATCAAAAAATCTGAACATGTCCCCTCCTGGAGCAGCTTACATGTGAGGAACATGTGGTGGTATAGTCAGGTTAACACTTAGAGTCATGTCATGTGGTCATGTGAGAGAGTTCTCCACTGTAAAGATGCCAGTGCTTGGATCAGCTATGCAACAGTCAGACTGTGTCCCTGCTGAGGAGCACTGAAGTTCCTTTCACAGTTCAGACTGTGATGAATATTCCAGAGGATCTTTGTTGCATAGCTTTGCCAATTTATTCAAACATGCAAGGTAATCGATTATTTTTAAAATATGTAAATGATATTTACTGCTCTGATGGGACCCCCTTCTATTTCTTAATGACGATTAAGATGATGAGATGAAAAAATAAAAGCACTGAGAGGACTTTTGTTTGGTTCACTTACACATGCGCACAGTTGAAGTTGATGAATGATTAAACTGTTGGCAGACCTTTCTCATTATTGTAGTAAAGGTGTATGGAAGGTGTTCTTTGAAATGGAGAAACTCAAATAACTAGAAGCTTTTTTTTTTTTTGCCTCGATACGATTCTGTAGCGCTTAGTTGTCACTGTGTAAAAGTGAGCATGTCACCCACATTTGCAACCAAAAATAGAGTTGCAGCGACTATAGAGATTGAAAATGTGACGTCACTTAGGGGTAAAACCGCAAAGAATTCTGGGAACTCGTGGCAAGAGATACTAGCGCACGTAGGCTTTCAATTGAAATTAGTTATACAGCGATAAAAAGAAACCCAAAAAATGGCAAGAAGCTGTTGTATTATTAACTGCAGTAGCCGGTCGCATGACAGCCACGGAAAGCCGACGGGTAAAGAGATCTGGTGTTATCGGATTAGGTCGTTGAAGAGAAATTGTTCGAGCCATATTTCCGAAGTAACAAAGAGGCGACTGGATTGCAGCCATTCAAAGAGCAAATATAACGTCCCAGAACACTCCAGCTCACAGGTTAGTCTGCTCCAAGCATTTCTACAAAGGTCAGTCTGCTGTTGTAGTTAATGCGTCATTTTTCTTAACATAATTAGTGATATAGGTTACAAGCACGTCTGGCGCTGAACAGAAATTGTGGCGCTATGCTCCTTTGTTTATTGTGCATAAATAGTAAATTGTCCTGACACAATATTGCGTTTCGCTTCTGTTATTATGGTACACTGACAAAAACATATACTTTTATTCACAGGATAAAACAGGTTTTTTGTATCACTAATTGCCCAGTACGATTACAGCATACAGTATTATTGTCACTGCTACATTTCTGTTACACTACCAGAAATTATTTCCACTACTAATTAATTACCGTTGAGCTCAAAGGTTATATTAATAAACGGTTAACGAATGTGTATTTATGAAGATGATTTGTGAGACTGGTAAACTTATATGTACGATGGTCTTTACTTTCTACACGGTGCATTTCAAGGTCCTGTACCCATCCGTCGGTAAACTGTACCTGGGCTTGTTGCAGTGACCTGAAGTTACTAAACTTCACGAGTGTATGCACTCACTCCAAGAAGCGTATAATTATAAATCTGAGCGTGGTGAAAGTTGGGCAGCACGCTAACGTATTTTGTCCCTCTGTGTGCTCGTAAGGGTCTGACCCTTTCACTGGTTTGATTTTTTTTCCTCGTATCTTTTCTTTGACTTTTCATCAAGTCTGTCTTTGTACGGACCGGCATTGTTCTCCTTCGTTTTGTACATACCTTTTTGGGGGGCAAAGAAAAAGCAAGAATTTATTGGAACCGAAGAATGAACGTTTGCATTTGATGCAGGTACTTGGATTGTTTTGCCACGAGTTCCCGGCATGCAATGCGCGAAAGTCACGTGGTCTGTCAATCTCTATTGCTCAGGAGGTAGAGAAGGTTATCTTTTAATTGGAAGGTTTGGCATTTCGATCCCTGGTTGCTCCAATTGCTCTGGCATTCTTGGAACCCCAAGTTGTCCTCAGATGCATCCATCAGAAATAATTTGGGAATGTGTGTAAATGGGTGAATGAGTCATGTTATATAAAGCCCTTTGCTTTAGTAGGGAGTAGAAAAGTGCTGCATAAGAACCACTCTACCTGCTCAGCAAGCTCCACCGCAAACTTGCTGCTCTCAACTACTGCTGTTTGTAAAATATGCAGATGTACTGTTAACTAAGTAGTAGGGCTGCACGATTAATCGTTAGAAAATCGCGATCTCGATTCATACTTATGTGCGATCTCATTTCCAAATAACAACGATTTAAAAAAAAAAAAAAAAGACGACGACAATGATTGTACCGCATTTTGATCCGGGACGTAATCTGCATGGAAACAAGCGCTCACTCTTCCTGCTCAACAAATGACAAGGGCGGAGCCTTATACCACGTGATACAGAAGCTGTGCCGTGTGATGCTAAAATTAGCAGGGGAAAAACAACGGAGAGCACGTCAGGGATGAGGAGAAAGTGACGGGAGAAAATCCGTCCCGGTCAACCACGCAAACATCAATAACGGGAACCTTATACAGCGCTTCCCTATACCCGTCGAGCTCCTGCAGGCACAAAGAAATTACGGAGGCTATCACTTATCACCTGACCAAAGATATGGCTCCCATCAACACTGTGCAAAACGAGGGATTTAGGAAAATGATCAACACCCTAGACAAACGCTACACAGTGCCGTCCTGCAACTATTTTTCTATTGTTGCACTACCTGCTCTATACACGCAGTGTCGAGCAACGGTGGAGACGGAATTTCAAGCAGTACAACATTTTGCTGCAACAACAAAATGTGAGACATTTGTTGTTTTTATGTTTATTTATTGTTTTTATGTTCAATCTCAACTGTTACGAAGTTGATGTGCAGTTAATAAGTGCAATAAATATTTATACTGGAAAAGAAAATCGTGAGAGAATCGTGATCTCAATTCTAAGCCAAAAAATCGTTATTCTCATTTTATGCAAAATCGTGCAACCCTACAAAGTAGGCATAAAATCTATGTAAAATATTATATTAAATTAAATTAATATTTAAAATATAATTGTCTGCTTTTTGCAGTAGGATACATATCAATGCACAGGCCAAGCCTCAGTTCTGAGAATGTTGATATACTGGCTTTTCTTTATTGTGGATACACATTTACAAAAACTCATGCACCTTATCTACCTCATCCAGGAGATGCAATACTGTCAGAAATTTAAGACAGGCTTCCTAGAAGATAAACTAAACAGTATTTTTAATAATGCCTTAGTTTAGGTGTCATATTGATCAAGAGCTATAAGTAAGAAATAACCAAAGTGATCTGCCATAAAGCCATTTTTTAATCACAACTGAACATAAAAAATAAGTCAGATCTGTGTGTTGAAGAGCAATATTAGCTCATTTTGAATTTGATGACAGCAGCACATCAAAGAAAAGTTGGAACGGGGCCATGTTTACTCCTGTGTAACAGTCTGTAAATGTCTGGAGTTTGAATGTAGGAATTTTGTCCCGTTTTGTCAAATTGTAGCTGCCCAGCAGTCTTGGACTTTTTTGTCATATTGTTTTTGTTTTATAAACAGTTTGTACTGCAGGCAGGCCAGTTCAGCAACTGGAATTTTACTGCAAAGCCGTGCTGTTGTCACTGATACAGCATGATGTGGAATTCAGTTTTAATTTTCAGCCTTGACTCTTGTTCACAGCAATTTCTCCAGATTCGTGGAATCTTTTCATATCATGTAGTGTAGACTATGAGACATTCAAAGTCTTTGTAATTTTACATTGAGCAGCCTTATTATGATATTTGTAGATGTAGATTTTTTGCAGGTTGGTGAACCTCTGCACACCTTCTAAGGGACTATGCCTTACTGAGATGCTCTTTTTATATCCAGTCATCTTTCTGGTTTGTTGCCAGTTAACCTAATACATTCTAAATGTTTCTCCTGCTGTTTGTTTTTAGTAACACTTACTTTTCCAGTCTTTCCCAAGTTTGTGACGTGTTGCTCCAGTCAAATTCAAAGAGTTTATATTTTTCTTTAACAGATACGTTTTTTAGAACATTTTATGCATATTCTACTATTTAAAAAAAATAGTTCACGTATTTTTTTTAAGCAGTGTCTTTTTTTTGGTCACATTTGGGTTTGTAGAAGGTTTCCAAAATCGTGCCCAGAGGCATTATCAAGCTGCCGGAACTTGCTTCTCAACTTTCATTCCACTGTCAGCACACAGTACAACAGAGACACGCATGGAATTCATTGTCAAATCTAACGTGTGTCCGCTCTGCAGGTGAGGTGGTGGGCCTTTTTGCTGTTGTCCCTGCTGCCTGTGAGCCGGTCCTTCTATGTTCCTGGAGTAGCTCCACGGAATTTCCATGATGGCGACGTTGTAGATATCAAGGTAAGATGAAAATTCACTGCTAAACATATCGGCTGTACTATGAGCACTCAGGGGGGAAAGCTACGTTCAACTCATCACAGAGGGAGTTGTCACTCATTTATCACTAGCTGCTTACAAGGGTTTGAAAAGTCCCTAGTTTTAGGCGATAAAGGCGATAATTAGCAATGATGAGGTGAAATGACACAAAATGATCACTGCAGTGAGTGAGCGGAGGGTCAGGTGGACAAGATGACAGGGTGAACTCTTTCGTTTTAAAAATAATTGCATCATCTGGCAACATCACCAGACAGTGTTTTTTGTTTTTTTTTGTTTGGTTGGTTGTTTTTTCTTTATCTAAAGAGTAGAAAGTTTGAAGCAACAGAAAGTTAAATATCTTTTGAACTACACAACCTCTGTGTGGGTGCAGTAACTGCACACAGAGAGTGAGCAGTGGGAGAGCAACTGCCACAGGTCTGCTGCAGAACAGTACTGTCTGTAAATTTGTTTTCATTCATTTAAAGGGGTAGACGTGATACTTCTAGATGGCAGAGTTGCTAATAAGTATCTACGACAAGAACTGAAAAAAATATTTTGACTCTATTAAATTAGTGAAAATGGCTACACACCATGGCTTCTAAACATGGCTTTGATTACAGACCCCTTGAAATATTTCACTCTAAAATCTTGTGTTTATTAGATTTTGGGTTCTGTAGCAGGAAATGGGAGGCAGAATATTTGATGTTTGGGAATAATTGTAAGCTTCAGCAAAGTCTGGCTGGTGCGTTTAGCATACTTTGATCAACTGAAGAGTCTTTACTTTGCACAGCTTGCTATCTGAGTGATGTTAAAAATGTGTCTTTTCACTCAAAAATTCACACCATGTGCTTTTCTCCAAGTGAGCACTTTAATCCAGCAAACCTTGCCCTCACAGTTTGAAGATGTGAGATAGTCTGACCATAAGCCATTACTTCTGAGCCAGAGCACCCAGGATGGTTATTAGAGCACTGGTTCTCAAACTCAGTCCCCAGTCTGTGGCTCACTGTTGCTTGTGCGGTCATTGGTCTGCCACCAAGCCACAGAGAAGGGTGAAGTTCTAACATACAAAAAGATGAAACTGAGTGTTAAAATCTTTGACATACAGTTCTCCCAGGAATGGGAGAACGGGAGCCAGTTTGGGGTGTTCTCACCCTATTGTACTCTGACAAATTTGCTGATGCTTGTCTCTCTCATCGTCAAAGATAAAACAATGATGGTGCAAACACTGGAAAGAGATCCTTTTGTTTTTCAGGCGGTAAAGCTGACCAGCTCCCGTACCCAGCTTCCTTATGAATACTATTCCCTGCCATTCTGTAAACCAAAAAAGGTCTTCTACAAGGGAGAGAACCTGGGTGAGTGCACTGCTGCTTATGTGATAAGTTTAAAATTGTTTAAATTTTTATCATATATATCTATAAATATATTTGTGATTTTTTTGTTTTGTTTTTTTGGGTTTTTTTTGCGTGTGTGTGTGTGGTTTCCTTGTTGTTTATAGGTGAGGTCTTACGTGGAGACCGTATTGTAAACACCCTTTATAACGTGGAGATGAGTAAAGACAAGAAATGTGAGCTGGTGTGTGAAAAGAGAAAGCTCAACATAGACGAGAGTAAGCTGATGGCTGAGCGAATCCAGGAGGAGTATTATGTTCACCTGTGAGCGTCCCTTCTTACTGCTTTCAGCAGGCTGAATTCATTTAAATGCTTGTCCGGTTTGATAGGCTTTATATCTCTGGGCTGACTTGCTTCTAAAGCATCTATTTTGTTGTTTTTAAATCCCTTCTTTTGTGTGATTGCAGTATTGCAGATAACCTTCCAGTTGCCACCAGGTTAGAGTATCCAAGCAGAGAGGGAGGAGAAGAGGAGGATCAAAAGAAGGACACGATAAAAGATGTCCAGTTTGAACACGGCTACAGATTGGGCTTCTTTGACAAAAACAAGGTACGTACATTACACAGACTCTTCCATTTCTGCTTAAAGGAGAAGAGTGCACGTAATTTAAATTGCTGCTGATCAGTACCAAAGTATTTACAGAATATTTACCATGTTTCCCCACAAATTCATTGGATAGTCTGCCAACAAAAAAGCTGCCAAAATACACTGGAGGACAAACATCAACAGGACAACACAGTGTAAAAATCAAAGAATTCTGAAACTTACTGAAACTTTATCTGTCCTTAACTGGCTTTAGACAGATAAATGTGGCTCCTCCCCCATAAACATGAAGAGGAAGCAGGCAGTGGTCATCAAGGCTCCTCAATTCATTTTTATTTATATAGCGCCAAATCACAGCAACAGTCTCCTCAAAGCTCTTTATATTGTAAGGCATATGGCTTACATACCTTACAATACACTGAACAATAACAGAGAGAACCCCAACAATCAGGCTCAAGGAGGAACGGTCAACTACGTGACTATTTAGGGGTGAAGGGTGGAAGATGGGACAAAAGATGCACTGTGAAAGAGCAAGAGCTTAATAATAACTAATGATTACATTCAGTAGTAGTAGTTTAATGTTTTTACTGGCTCCTGAAATTGCCCTTCAGGTTGGAATTTTAAAGAATGATTCAAAATAAAGGGTGATAAAGAATGATTTACTGATCGTCTGTGGCAGCACAAAGCCTTTGCTTTAGAGACATAGTGTCAGTTCTATGACTGAAACCTTTGCACGGGTATTTTTGCAGCTGGCCTTATGGTGTATGTAATTCCAGGAGTTTCCCTTTCAGGAGAAGAATATTTAAATGAATCCCAAAAACATGATTTAAAAACTTTGCAGCATATAATTTTCTGCAAGTTGCACTCAATTTAAGGTTGGATATATACACGAGAGGTCAGCTTTAGTTGGTGATGTAGTCCATATGCAGAGAGTAAAGACATGAATATATGAAGAGTGTTAAATTATTCTCTTTTTTTTTCTCCCTCCCAGTTTTATCTGCACAACCACTTGTCCTTCATCTTGTACTTCCACAAGGAGAAACTGGTGGAGGGGGACCTTCATGACTACAGGGTGGTGCGATTTGAGGTTATACCCCGGAGTGTCAAAGTAGAAGGTTAGTGTCAGCATACTCTTTTTGAATCGCCTGATGTTGCTTTAGGCCTGTAGTGAGTTAAAGGAAAGAGGAAGTAGATTTGTTGACTAAAAAGTTAAGTAAAGATTACCGCTTATACTTAGTATACTCCATCCTGTGTCCTATTATTTTTCTCCTCAGATCTGAAGCCTGCAGAGGCGCTGAAGACCTGCACCCTACCTGAACCCAGTGGCTCTGCCGCTCAAGACATCGACCCTACCAAGGAGAATGAAGTCCTGTTCACCTACTCTGTACACTGGGAGGTCAGTTAAGGCTGAATGTGTTTTCAAGTCTTGCAACCCAGTAGTCATAAAAATCTGTAGCCCTGAATAATCTGTTCAAATGACTTTGTTTACATAACTGCTTTAACTTGATTACAATCCTCATTAATAAAAGCCTGTTTAAATGTTGCTGAAATGTATACTTTGTTTAATGTTTAGTGTTGCGCACACATATAATGTCAGAGTAGACTGCAGAGTTTACAAACCTTACCAATGTTAGGAGCAGTAGCCTTGGTTCCTTCGTTGCAGGGTTCCTGGTAAAGAACGTGGTTATAGCTGTGTACCTTTGTTATACTCAAGTTTATTATTCTGACATATTCAATCTAATTAAATAATTTATTAATAATAGTCATAAAAATAATGTGCAACAAACTAATATTTTGGGCACCTACTAGCAAATTTTAAATGTGTAGTGTGTGTGTGTGTGTGTGTGTGTGTGTGTGTAGGAGAGTGAAGTGAAGTGGGCGTCTCGCTGGGACACATACCTGACCATGAGTGATGTCCAGATCCACTGGTTCTCCATTGTTAACTCTGTGGTGGTCGTCTTTTTCCTCTCAGGTATGTCCAATTCATGTTAGAATTTACCTGTGGCTCATGGCATCTTACTCTTACTATTTCTGTCATTTCTATTTATTTTTTATGATTTATTTTCACCACCAGTTTGCTGTCGGTGCAGTAAAGGCATGAACTAATATAATATTTTTTATATAATATGTACAAAAATGTATAGAAATTTGTAAAATATGTATCAATCTAGTGGATACAATTTGGCAGATTTACAACTGAACTTTAGATTTGAATTTAAGAAGTTTTTGTTTTGTTTTTCTGTGTGACACCCAGGTCCTTTTTCCTGTCCTGTTGTCACTGCATTTGATTTGATTGTTTTGGATAGTCTTTTTAAACACTGTCACTTGTTTATTCAACATGTCATCGTTGATGCAAGTTTGAGCAGCTTTTAAAATGGACGTCAAGAGAACTTGCCTTTGTCAGCATAATACTGTGTATAAAATACTAAAACACCATCATACTATCCATCCTTCATAACAACTCCATAAAATAAGACTACATTCTTTGGCTAACTGAAACATATAAATGAAACTTTATTATATATCGAAGAGATCATTGATGGGTTTATGACAACGTATTAAATATTGCAATTGTATTTTATTCTCTGCCTTTCTCTCTCAGGTATTCTGAGTATGATCATTATCAGGACCTTGAGGAAAGACATTGCTAACTACAACAGAGAGGATGACATAGTAAGAAAATACACAGCATCCAGCCTCTGGATTCTTAATGATCACTACCTGACCACATTTTTCTCCTCTCTAACCAGGAGGACACCATGGAGGAGTCGGGCTGGAAGAATGTCCACGGTGATGTGTTCAGACCACCACAGTATCCCATGATCCTCAGCTCTCTGCTGGGCTCAGGGATCCAGCTGTTTTGCATGATCCTCATTGTAATCTGTGAGTTTCTTATTTCTCTCAACAGTTTTCTGCACATCCTGACATTATTTACATTTGTGCTTAGGCCATGTTGTCCTAGTCCTGTCATTTCTTCACAAAGACAAAACACGAGGAATGCTCTCAAGGTGACAGGGCTCACCTTACATATATGAATCAGCAAAGATAAGAGTGTGAAAATATGAAACTGCTCAGTGTTGCACATTTCTACAAAACAAATGCACGTTCTGTAGCAAATTGTTAATGTTCTGTGTTTCACACTAGGAGTGTGAACAAATACTCAAAGCTGAATTTCTGTCAGTAAAGTAGTTAGACCCTGTGCTGCTGGGGGGTTAATGGTGCAGTATCCACCTGTTATACTGCATACTATGTGGCAAAGGTGCAGCTCTTAATGACCTGAGTTGTGAGTGGTGGATGATTCACATACCATAAACTTCAACTTCATCTTTTAAAGAGGTGCAAGTTTGTTAAATGTAAATGTTGTTAGTCATGACATTTATCCTGTTCTTTTGCCGTATGACTGTTTTTATATCTGTTTAGAACAGTTAACAGTAACATCAGGCTTATTATATTCTTTATCTGCTTTAATAGTTGTAGCTTGTATCTTCAAAAAATATCCAGCAGGGATTATTTCAGGCTTGAAATATTTCAACAGGAACTTTTTTCAGTGATTGTGACAGTGTTTACAGCCTAGCTTTGCAACAAAGACAGTGATTTATACTCAGTCCACTTTGGAAAAACCTTGGATGACAGAATCTGTGGAATCTTAACTATGCTCACTGAATAATGAGTATGGTAGTCATGAAAGCTTCATGCGTTGCGGCTCCCTCGTGGTGTAATCATTTCCCATTTCCTGTTGAGAAAAAGATGGTTGTTCCATGTTTTTCGTTGCGGAGCTGCTCGGGGATTCAGGGGTAGCCTAGCCTATTTGTGAGATGTAGGTATTTACATTTTTTTTTTTTTTACTTGTTTATGTTTAAATAATTTTACTTGTTGTTTGAATCAAAGAGTTAAGCTAAAATCCATAAAATGTGATGTTTTACAAAATGATCTGTTGGTGTTTATTGTAACTGTCACAAATTTTGCCAAATGCCATATTAGTCCAGGGCATAATTGTCTTGTATTCTGATTAACATATGGAAGCTTATTTTATTTAATTGCAGTTTAGAAGAGCTCCTGCTAGCTGAAGCTCTGTGTTTAGCATAGGAGCCCAGGAGTCCTGCAGTCTTCTAATCCAGCTCTCATTTGTGTTTAGTTGTTGCCATGTTGGGCATGCTGTCTCCATCAAGTCGAGGAGCCTTGATGACCACTGCCTGCTTCCTCTTCATGTTTATGGGGTAGGAGCCGCATTCATCTGTCTAAAGCTCATTAAGGAATTGAGAGGCGCCGAGTTTCAGAATTCTTTGATTTTTACACTGTCGATGTTTGTCCTGCAGTGTATTTGGTGGCTACTTTGCTGGCAGACTGTATCGCACACTGAAGGGTCATCGATGGAGGAAAGGAGCATTCTGTGTGAGTTCAGGTTCTTACAGCAGTGTGAAGAAGCGGGGGAGGTGGGGGGTTGTGTGTGTGTGCGTGTGCGTGTATATATATATATATATATGTTTGTATATGTGTAATGTGTATGCGTAAAATGATGTGAGCAGTGAGGCTTAGACTGTTGTTGTTGTATTTGCCATGCAGACAGCAACTTTGTATCCTGCTGTGGTTTTTGGGATCTGCTTCATCCTCAACTGTTTTATCTGGGGAGAACACTCGTCTGGAGCGGTGAGTGCCATGACTTGAAAGTCACACATTCAAAAATGTGTGTGTCAGCTATGCTTTCACATACTTCACATTCTGTTTAAAAGAAGAATCGTTTATCCTTAATTAACTTTTTAACACATTTTACTGGATATGCTATGCTTTTATACTGTTCCAGTTCTAGATGCTCAAAATAACATGGCCAGAGTTTCAGATAATTAAATCAGTGTATGTACAAGTAATCCATGTGAGCCAAAAGATTTAAATCCTCTGTGTCAGGCAGTTTTTTCCTTGCTCTTGGATATTCCTGCTGATCCAAACTTTACTTTTATCGATTATGAGGTGCAGCCAGTTAACAGAAAGCTGTTTTGAGATGAAGAGGATGAACTGAGAGGCTGCACCAAGACCCAGGGTACGGCAGAATAGTCGAAAAAACCTCCTGCCTCCTTTGCCAAATTAAGGCTTGGTGGAAAATGTCATAAGATAAAGGAAAGATGCAACGGCATTTCAACAGAATAGTATCAGCATGCACATTAACAGTGATGGCAGACGTCTTCCAGTACAGTGTTCAGCAGATTGCACATCCTACTTTACCCCATGTGTTGTTACAATGTTATTTCACAGAGGTCATATAAACGAGAACCACCAAGGGGGATTTCTAAAGACAGGAACATATTGCTAAATATGCTTTCCTCCTTCTTTGTTCAGGCCTGTTATGACCCAATCTATCTGAGCTAACCTGAAATAAAAATTATTTTGTGACAATCATCAAGCTGGTAATATGATAGTCATTATTAATACAAACTGGGCTATGGAAAACTTCAGATGACCTTTGGGGGGGGGGAGCTAAATGAGGGTCATGAAGAGAGATTTAGAATGAAATCACCTTATTACACAAAAAAGTTACATGTTTAAAGTGAGTGTGTTTGTTTTATATCTCAAACAGTCACTTTACTCACTTTTATATTCTTTATCTTCCTGCCACTAACACAGAAAAGTCTAACTTGGGGATGATAGGTGACACCAACATCATTGATTTCCCATCTTTTTTTTTATTGTAAAATTTGATACTGTGTGTTTATGCCCTTCTGAGATTAACTAAAGCTTTAATTGGAACAACAACTTTTTGTTGAAAGCATCTTTGTGTTGTGTTGGTTATTGTGTTTTGAAGCCATACCACCTCGAGTAAAAATGGAATTGGACCATATTTGCCTGTAATACCAATTTGTACCACCAGATGGTGTAGCAAGTCAATGTAGTGTACAGTCTGGGTCTAATAAGGCACTAATCTGGAAGGACAGGTATTTGAGTGGATGAGACACCAAAGAATGGTTTAATGTGACTCACATCAACTGGAAACCATGATTGGATGCAATGGAAACTAAAGTTGGGTAGAAAAACAATTGCAGGGAATTTTGGCTGGTAAAACTGTTAAAGGAAGCATCCACGGGAGAAGTATACTATCCTATGAAGTGTCTTCTTATTTGTCACAGAATAAAGCATCTGTGCTGTAGGTGTGGTTTAACTTTAAAGATTAACTGAACTCTCACATGGATTCTTAAACATCTTGACATCATCTCTGTATGGTCTGTAGGTCTTTTCCTTACCATATATAAAGCACCTTCAGGCGACCTTTGTTGTGATTTGGCGCTATGTAAATAAAATCGAATTGAATTTCTGAATAATTCTTCTTGTGTTCCTTATGTCTTCTCTCACTTCAGGTCCCATTCACTACAATGTTGGCCCTACTGTGCATGTGGTTTGGCATTTCCATGCCCTTGGTCTATCTTGGCTACTACTTTGGCTTCCGCAAACAGCCGTATGATAACCCTGTACGCACCAACCAGATCCCTCGGCAGGTCCCAGAGCAGCGCTGGTACATGAACAAGTTTGTCGGGTAAGAGTTTAGCCTATCTCGCATTCTTAGGTGCCCCAATGGCTAATGGTTTGCTTAAACGCAAATTATGATTTAATCTTTCCTCTTCTTTCCGTTAGCATCCTGATGGCTGGGATCCTGCCGTTTGGTGCCATGTTCATTGAGCTCTTCTTCATCTTCAGTGTAAGTACATGTGCACCGTTGCATGTCCGAGCTCCTCATCTTTCAATGCTATTACCGTATTTTTCGGCCCATAAGGCGCACCGGATTATAAATTGCACTGTCGACAAAGGGGTCTGTTTTCATACATAAGGCGCACCGGATTATAAGGCGTATTAAACGAAACAAAACAGTCAGATAAGTCAAACTTTACTCAACTCATTCCTCTTGCTTCCTCCACTTCCGTACCATTGATTGATTAATGTTGAATTCTCTGGTAGCTGCTCTATAAACACTGGAACAACAGTATATGTTGTTCCAGTGTTTTTCTAATTTTTGCTATGTAACTTTACACTGTCCACTTTCTGCTGTAACAAAACAAATTTCCCACGTGTGGAACTAATAAAGGTTATTTTATCTTACATTAATGACTAACCTCATATTGTGGCTGGATTATCTCAGTTGTTCTCCCCTACTGATGTTGGTCTGTTTACAGCAATTTTCCATGCGATTGCATTTGTCAAAAAAAACATCGGGAACTTTTATCAAGTGGAAAAAAGTTGACGCGGACGGAGTTTTGGACCCAGATTACTATGAGTCGCGAGGCTCCTGACTACGGTAGCCATAACGCACAGACAATCCATCAAGCAGTGCGGCTTTGTAGCTTACCAAAGTCCTACTAAAACATTTTTTGACAGATTTTTGAGCGCCGTGTACCACATAAAATCGGTTTGAAGCGCACCAGATTATAAAGCGCGCCAGATTATAAGGCGCACTGCCGATTTTTGAGAAGATTTAATGATTTTAAGTGTGCCTTATAGTGCGGAAAATACGGTACACAGTTTTCAGAAATAACACAGTATCTATTTTCTATTTAGAGGATATGTAACTGATGTGCAATCCTCCTCAATAATGCTAGAATCAATGTGTGTATGTGTGTCCATCCACCTCCAGGCCATCTGGGAGAACCAGTTTTATTACCTCTTTGGCTTCCTTTTTCTGGTCTTCATCATTTTGGTGGTGTCCTGCTCTCAGATCAGCATTGTGATGGTTTATTTCCAGCTCTGTGCAGAGGTAAGCTCATTAATTGCATACTATTGTCTCTGGCTGCCAGGCTTTTACTTGACATACACACATATCTCACATATTGTTGGTTATGTTTTTCACCTGTGTGGCACATATCTGTATTATATGAGCAAGAACTTATGCACAGCCTTGTCTCTCTCTTCTTCACTGTCAGGATTACCGGTGGTGGTGGAGAACTTTCCTGGTTTCAGGAGGCTCGGCTTTCTATGTCCTTGTTTACGCCGTTTTCTACTTTGTCAACAAGGTAAAAAGCACAGGGTTGTTTGAGACACTCCCACAATAAACTCTAAAGAAAGCACTGTTCTTAGCCATGCTGTTGTCAATGCCTGAAGAGTCATCAGTGTTGACAAAGCCTGCCTAATACCTGAATTGAAAGATGGCAGAATTAAATTTAATTTTGAAGATTTCCACCATCGACTCACTCATATGTAAAAATGTTATTTTGTTGGACCTAGTTTTTTGTTTTCTTTTAACGTACAGACATGGACTGTATAAACAAACATAAGATTTAGTCTCTGATTGGTTTGTGGATTTCTGTTCTGTAACTTCAAAGATTGATATTTTGGACACTTGAGTTTTGAAAGATAGAAGAACATTTTTGGTTGAGAGGGTTGAGCTGGATCTCACTGAGAACCAGTCACAGTTTATGGTTAAGAGTTTACCAGCTCAGTGGAGCCAGCTGCCCTTATCATAGGAAATGGCAGGTAATCAGCTAGTGCTGGCTAATACTAGCACAAGTCTAACTTCCAGTTAGACTTCTACCACCATCTTTGTTGTTGCAGGTTCTGTGTTTCCTCTATAATACTTCCAACAATGCTGGAAAACAAGATCATGGCCAACAAAATGAACTCTGGAAATGGCAACCTACCATGGGGAGTTCAGAGCATGTTATGGGGTGCTGGAAGGCATATTCAAAAGGGAGCATTGAAGAGGGTTTGGGGAAGGTTCACACAATTTCAACTAAAATCTACAACTACTGCAAAAACAACCTTTCATATGACCTTTCATATCCCAAATCACAACAGCAGTCACCTGTAGGTGCATTATATTGGAATGAGCAAGCACTTGGTGTCAGTGGTAAAGAAAACCTCCCTTTTATCAGGAAGAGACCTCCAGCAGAACCAGGCTCAGGGAGGGGCAGCCATCTGTTACAACCAGTTAGGGGTGAGGGGAGGGAGACAGTCAAACGACACACCTTCATGAAACGATGTCAAATGATAGATGTTTTCTATTTTCTAGGCAAGAATATCTTGTTCCCTGCACTGTAGATACAAGTGATAAATTGCAAGAATATCTCTTTAATAGAAATGGAAATGTGCAGCATGCTTAAACTGCTTCCTTTTGTCTTTCTTCCCTAGCTGGACATTGTGGAGTTCATCCCCTCCCTTCTGTACTTTGGCTACACCGCCCTCATGGTCTTGTCTTTCTGGCTGTTAACGGGCACAATTGGCTTCTATGCCGCCTACATGTTCATCAGGAAAATCTACGCTGCGGTGAAAATCGACTAGTTATTGCTGGTGCTGCTGTTTTTTGTTTATTTTTTTCTTTTCTTTTTTTTTTTGTAACATTCTAAATATATATAAAAATGTTCTTCATGTCCAACAAGCACTGACTTGAGTGCAGAAGGAATGAGAGGGTTGCTTTCTACAGTGCATCAGTCGCAACTGCTGGCCTCACAATAAAGAAAAGCAAGGTGGCAGATCTAAAACGGCTGTCACCTTGCTTCTGCCTCCCTCCTCCTCCTTTCCAGGACATCTAGAGGATCTCTGTTCTGCCGGGACTATTAATGTCCTCTGCTGTTTCACCTTTTTCCACAAAGACAGGGGGCCAAAGCTTGTCAAACAAGGGTTTCTGCACATTTTATCTTTTTTTTTGTGTGTGTGTTTGTGTGTGTTTTTTGATTGTAACTTATCCAGGTTTTTATTTTGTCTTCATGGGATTTATCTGTGTCTTGATTTCTATTGGGCGCCTCTCAGGAGGCTACTTCCTTCTGGTTTCCCCACGTAAATTCTGTTTCTACACTTTCTGCTGTCTCCATTTTCAGACGTGACCTTCTTTTCAGAGACTTTACAGATCAGGAAAGGATTGAGGATCGTTTCTGTGGTTCTGTTTTTTGTGTTGAACTCATGGATGGAAACCACCCTGGGAAGTTCTACATTGTAACACAAATATGGATAAATTAAATCTATTGGGGTTTTTTTTACTTCAGTTTCCATGTCCTGGTGTGACCATGTTAACCACAACTGTAATCCAAATATTAGCTTCTCCCTCCCAAACACTGGGTTTCTTATTCATGTCAAAATATTGCTCCATTTGCGCTAAATGAAGCAGAACTGCTCAGAATGGGACTGAACTTGAATATTTGAACCCAACTACCCATTTTATATTCAAAAGCCTACAACACAAATATGTTTTTCCGCTCGTTAACCATGCCATCAGTGTAGCCTTAGCAGCGCCTGAGCCTGCTGAACTATGCAGTAATGGGGGGAAAAGGTGCAAATTGCAAAGGTTGTTTCAGAGGACCATTTTTAGTACGAAATGCCTATTTTCTTTCCTTTTTGAGCCTAATGTACCATACGTTTGTTTGTATAACCTGATGTGTTTGGAAAGCCCAGCAAGATCACCTGGCCGGTATCGGAGCTTAGAGGTCCTGGGATGTTTTGAATGTAATTGACAGGGTTCTTATTAGATGTGTACAGTCTGTGTTTTGTGCGCTGCAGATCATGTGTTTACCTTTATTTTCAAATTATATGTATTTTTCAGCTTAAAAAACATGCAGTTTTGGGTGGAACCTGATTTTAAAAAAATGCTTTACCTTCAACTCAAGGGCTTCATCTAGGTAACTATTTTATTTTACAGTAGCAAAATTGCAATATGTAATAATCCAGTTGAGCAAATAGAAATAAACTTATTCGCTTCCGTTAAAAGCTAGGTAAGAAGACTGATACCACTCGCATGACTGTTTGTTAAATATGAGCTAGTGACAGGTTATTTTCAGTAGGCATAAAGAGGAAAGATGACATTCTTGCTATGTCTTAAGGCATATAACCCTGCATCCATGTGTTCCCATTAGTTGGGAAGTAATTTGTCTGACTTTTCATGTTATTCAGTCAAAATATCAACAACGCCATGGACAATACGCGTATGCTGGGGGTTTTATTGACTGCCTTTCTGACAGTTTGAGTCGCCCAATTTTTACTGAATACAAAACCTGAAACAAGTGATGCAGATCTACAGAGTTCTGTAGGACCAAAAGTCTCTTTGCAACAACCGGTGCCTTCAGGTGGTAAATTAGAAAGAATGCAGGTCTAAGATTCTAAAGCACTAGCTTCACTTTTCAGCCTATGGACTAATCTAGGTTACTTTATGCAGAGCAGCTCTAACCAGATACCGTATTTCAGTTGAATGCTAGCCAAATTAAAGGTAAAAGATATGAATTTGCCCCATGAAATTTCTTAAATCTGAATGTTTGTTAAAAGCCATTTTATATTATAAACGGTGTAAAAGGTGGAAGTGGCTACTCTGACATCATCTGTTGGTTTCTAAAGTTGTGTTTTGAAGCCTCGAGTTTGGCATTTTCATCATTGCCATCTTGGTTTCAAATAACTAGATGTGACAAGGGGGGTATGGCTGACCATGAAACCCCTTGCTCATTGGCTGACAATCCTGTGAGTCTCGAGATTTACAAAATAACTTCATTTTTTAGTCAATATGACTTGAAATGAGCAACTAAGCTACACAGAAACTATGTCCATGTTTTATATCATCTGTGGTTTTTATGTATAACTTCAACAACGTATTCCAGCACCTGTACACAATAAATCAGCCTTTTGCTGGCGAGGAGTAATGACCATCTGTACAGCCAGATTACCTGTTCATCCTTTTTTGCTAAGCTAAGCTACCTGATCACAAGGGTTAGTTTAATGTAGAGAAAACTAACTGGCTGCTAGCAGTAGATTGCGACAGAAACATTAGTTTTTGGTCTAAGGTAAGCTATCTGGTACCTAGCATAAGCTTTTCTGTTTAATATGGGTATTAATATATGGGTCTTAATGCTAGGCTAAGTTAACCTGCTGCTAGCAGGAACTTTGCTCAGATTGTGATGTCAACAATCCAATGCATTATGGGACTATATAATGATAGGTGTTGCTTTTGAGTTTGAAAGTAAAACTGGGGACATTAGAACACAGATATTAGTGTTTATGGTGTGCTAAGCTAGCCAGCAGATAGCAATACTTTCTTAACTACATAGAGACATAAGTTTTTGTGCTAAATGTCAGTAGATGTGTGGTATCACTCTTCTTAGGAAGACAGCAACAAAAGTGCAGATCAGTATCACTAATACAGTATATCTGAAGCAGTATCCATATCTCAAGTAGAAAACAATGGATGGTGTCTGCAGAATGCCAGGTTATCAGACTGTATGTGGTGTGGTTTTAAAGGAAAATATATTTGCAGTAAATTTCAATTAGGACTGGATGTCTCAGGCCAAGGCCTTTTTTTAATCAAGCAAAACAAAAAGAAGTACCTCGCAGATTTATGAGAAACTCAAACCATAAACTACACAGCATGTAAGGTAATATTTAGTACACACTTGTATTTGTTACACCCTTGACAGATTTAGTAGGGTTATTGAAATGCTTCACTTTTGCACAAAAGTACAGATGAGATATTTGCCTAGATATACCCTGATTCTTCAGGGCAAGAGGAAAGAATGGCTAACTCATCCTCATGGTCTCTCCTTCATTATCATCAGCACTCAAGCTACAGACAAGCTGCTTAAAGAGATCGAGAAGGCAAAATCATTTGAAGTTTCCCCCTGCCACTTGCTATGTGAAACAACTAATCAAAGCCCCAAGGATCCCTCAGTTGAAATGACAGGATCATTACTTTTTATTTTCATCCTTTACTTGCTGAACCACCCTGTGTTGTGTCAGAGTTTCAGAGCTCTGATACCTGACTGCTGTCTAATATAAGGACAGACACTCCTCTCCTGCAAGTGCACACACCAGGGGAGATTTTTTACAGACTTACTTTTAAGAGGCCGAGTCATGCATGTATGATTGAAGGTTTTACAATGTAAATAAAAGAAAACAGCTTTGTATTTGTTGCATTTTTCTGTTTGTGGCGCTCTCTGTAATGATTCCTGTCATCGTTTTAGCCAAAAAGCATGATGCTCTTGATGACTTTTAAAGAAACTTGTTTGTTATTTTTCTCTTTGTTTCTTTTACAGAATGTCCAATTACAAAATGTACCACGACAAAACAATAAAGTGATGGCAAGTTGAATATGAAAGTTAGCTTCCTGTGTTTTTGGAACATGCTTAATGGTGCATTACAATGATTTTACAATGACACATCCTGTCCACAAAGGCAGCACAACTTTATTTCAGGTTGTTCCCTGTCACAAAATATAATTATTATATCTGTTGATAGTTTCTTCCTTTATAACAACTGTGATTATTATAAAACGCTAATATCTTGATACTACAGATAGGTCCTAACACAGGAGGCTTTAGCTAATAAGTGTCTGCTAGTTCTCATTTTCACAAGACAAGGCTTGCTGAACTGAACATTGCTAACTAAGTTAGCTTGCATTACCTATTGTTCACTTAGCACTCTGGTAAACGGTAGCAATGAAAATGCAGTGTCCAGAAATCAGTGGGCAATATCAATCTTTAATGTACAGTCTAGGGCAAAAACCAGCAAAATGATCAATTAAAACTAATTTCCACAAAACTAACACCCAGAGTTTATGCCACACAAAATGAGTACCAGGCAGTTGAAACAAGGCCAAAGAAGTCCTTAATCCATCTGCAGGACTGCTCCGCTCTGCTCCTTTGTGCAGTGGAGAAAGGGAGCACTGCCAAAGTCCTACAACATGACCTCCAGGAGGTCACTGGTGTCACTGTCTGTGACTAAACAATCATAAACAGACTTTGTCATGAAGCTGTCCTAAGGGTCCAACGTTGTCTAATGAGCCCTGTGCTCACTGAGGGCTAAAGGGCTGAGGCCTTGTGGCACTTTAGCCCAATACTGGCACTTGCCACAGAAAATGAGAATTGGCTATGTAAAGCCCTATGTTTTTCATATATTAGAGTACCTTCAGCCTGAGCGCATATGACAGACGTGACAGGGGAACCTCTACAGGCTAGGCAACAGCACCCTGACTGCCATTAGCTATCAGGATGAAATCCTTGGACTTATTGCCAGACCCTCCTCTGGCGCAGGGGGTTCTGGGTTCCTCTGAGTGCAAAGCAATGCCCAGCTCATGTGGTGAGAGTATGCGGGCACTTCCTGGAGGATGATGCAATTGATACCACTAACTGTGCTCGCTTGACCTAAATCCAAGAAAAATCCAACACCACCAGGTTGCATCTTAGACTGTCCAGGACCTCGGTAGTACTTGGTTCCAGATTAGGGAGGGGATCCCCCACGACATTATCATCTCATTATAAGCGTGCGCTGATGCTGTCATTCATGCAAACAAGCACATTTCAGTAAAATGGGCTAACCTGCTATGTCACACCACTGCTCTTTTTTTGATTTGTTTTTGAGCAGTGCATATGAACAAAAGTCCCCCAGTCTAATGATAGTCATGTAAACTGCAATACATGACTTTCAGTGTCTAGGACCGTTGTCTGTCTGCCTGTGTGAGAAAGAGGCTGTCCGGAGTAGCTATCGATAAAAATATCTACGTTTCAACACTCCATCTTCAAAAACACAATCAGGGATGAATAGATTGATTTAGAAGGGCTAAAAATTTGTGGGTTTTCTATTTCAGCCTGGATCATATAATCACATCGAGCCATTATTCTTAGAAAAAAACAAAGCAAAAACAAAACATCTTAAGGATCTACCAATCAGAGAGAGCGAGGAAATTCAAATGCACCAAGCACAGTGGTCAATAAATGCATGCATTCATTTTTTAAATTTAAGAAAATTTCCAGTGTCATTTTGCTTCCTTAAGCATTTACCTTTTTAATTCTTATATGTATATGATTATTGTTATTTCTGTAGTTTTCCCTTCGCTTTTTCCCACTACTTATTTCACTATGTCCTTTGTAAAACATTTCTATCAGTGCACTGTTTCAACTACAAAGTGTTCATCTTCCAGCTCTTGGTTTTCCCCACCAATAGAGCAGCACTGTTTCACACTATTGGCCTAATTTTTTGTGAGATGTCTGCTGTGTATGGCTTTTAAGTTGTTAATTCCTGATTTGTCCTTCCATAATTGTTCACTGTGTGGAAACCTGTGGTCACATGACAAAGTTTATGCTGTGGTGTCTCAAATCCTATTTACAAACCCTTCTATGAAACCAGAAGAGTTTCTATTCCTGAATTATGGCACAGTTGGCAGCCCGTGAGTACATGTGTTAGAGTCAGTTCAGTTGATGTAAGTATAGGTTAGCTCCTTGGTACTATAATTAGGATGGTCTTGACACTCAGTTATGCATGCAGGCGCACTTGTATAGCTCTCTAAGACATAATCCAGACTCTGGTACTGTACGAGGTTTCGACTCACTGTGGAACACGCAGCAAGTCATATAGAAAGGAAATACTCTGAGATACTGTTTTAAGCTATTTTGAGCAAAGCAGTAAGTTTCTTACTTAAAAAAATAAAAATTTGCATAAATAAGAGAAATTTGTAATTTACTGTCAATAATCATCACATCTTCGTACTCATGTTCGTAATTTGGTATTCTCTCGTGATAAAAATAAATAAACAACACCCTAACTGTGGTCAAACCTCAACCCATTTCTCATTACAAGAAACAGCATCGGCATGGCTAATAAAGCCTATCCAGCCAGGTTCTCCCTGTTCCACTCCATGCACATCATATTACGAAACAGGAAAACTGTTTCTCTACACTACTTCTCTGCTCTCAAATCTGTTTAAAATTTCTGCTACTAATGATGTGCAATATTACTTATCTTTCAGTCTGATACAGAGTAAAAAAAAATCTTAATGTATGTTGAAAACAGAAATATGATATAAAGAAATAAATATGTTTCAGATTTGAATATATCGCGTAGATCGGGTCAAGCGGTAAAGCATTCTTATTCCTGCCGAGAGAAAATAAACAATAATCGCAAGAATACAGAGTTCAGGAAAAAATATCCTAAATGGAAATGACTTTTAAAAAATGATTTAACAACTTATTCTGTTTTCTGAATGTTAGATTGTGTTGTCCATCATAGGAGAACGATCAAAATCCTCTCTTCTCAAGAAAGTCCCATAATCACCTTAAAACATCTAAGTCAGGGGTGTCCAACTCCAGGCCTCAAGGGCCGGCGTCCTACAGGTTTCAGATATCACCCTGGGTCAACACACCTGAATCACATGATTAGTTCGTTACCAGGCCTCTGAAGAACCTCAAGACATGTTGAGGAGGTAATTTAGCCTTTAAATCAGCTGTGTTGGATCAAGGACACATCTAAAACCTGAAGGCCACCAGCCCTCAAGGCCTGGAGTTGGACACCGCTGATTTAAGTTGATATACTAAAAAAAAATTTCCTACACTGCTACAGAGCCCAGATTCTCAAAAGGTACTGAGATCTTATGATAATATCTTATGTGAATCATTTTGACATGTTTTAGTGTGGTTTAGTGTTTTGCAGATGAAAAAAAAAGAATGCCAAGAGGCTATGAAACCACTGGTTTTTCTTTTAATCATTTCAACATAACACATGACAACTCAAAGATAGACTGTACTGTACAATAAGTCAATAGTTCTGTTGTTGTGTTCATCATCTCTTTGGATCAACCAATATACAAATCTGTCACTTTAACATTGCAGCAACTGATTGCATGTGAGATATGTAACAAAAAAAAAGCAAGACCTCGCATTGTCTGTCTTATCCAAAGCACATCATTAATAGAACTCTCCCTGTAGTTGATGCTATATAATATAGTGTACGTGGATGCAAAAACTCTATTTTAACCTTCTTCTTTTTTTAAAAAAAATCTTGGTTATTTCAGAGGTGGCTGTAATAGCAAGTGATAAAAATAAAATGGGCTATGTCACTAAACAAGATACACAAAGAGGTTGGAATGCAAGACTTCCGTTAAGCTAGAAATATATAAAACTACTTGTGGATGTTGCCTGCATCAGACAGTACCCAGTTTCTCATTAACAGCGAAACAAAAGAGAGGGCAACAAAGAGAGAGCCTCATTAAAAATCTAATCAGTTTTCTCAGATTTAAACTGATATATAAATTCCCTTAAAATGTGTGTGTGCTGCACCTACTAGTTAAGAAGAAAAGATGAGAATAAGTGCATCCCTAGTAGGTGCAGGTCGAGGTAATGGAGCTACAACCAAGAAGAGTAGCAGAACAACACTGCAATTGTTTCAGAATAGGATTGATATGATATGGACATCAGCTCAAATTACAGAAGCTCATTTCTGCCAAAAAAAACAATTGTAAATTGAAATTATGAAATATTGTTTTAATTAAAAATCCCCTTGTAGTTGTGTTATTACAGTCTAAATTAGGAAACGTTAGTCAAAACTTTTATACTTTTCACTTTATGTAAATAATGACAAATGATGATCAAGCAGGACAGAGTTCATAGAGCCTGAAACAAAACTTATTTTAGCAGATGTATTATTTTTGTGCTTTTTTTAAATTACTAAGATTAAATTTCCATTTACAATTGCATTTAAGTAACCAATTATTAGCATGTCAAAATACTTAAAAGTAGAGAAATGTATTGCACTGAAAAAAAGGAGAGATCTTATTTCGTAATCTTTCATATAATTTGAAGTTAAAGATCTCATTGTCCATAGTACTATGGGATCTTATAGTAACAGGGGCGTAATTTCCAGGGGGGTTATGACCCCCCCAATAATCAGACCCAACCAATATAGCCCCCCCAATAAAATTGTGAATTACCTTGCTGTTGATAGGCTGTTGATTTTCTTTACTCATTTCAGGTATTACCAGCAAAATAGTTGCATGTTTAACCATCTGGGAATTTACCCAGATGCATTTATTTATTTAGACAGAGATCATGACAGAGATCAGCACAAAATTACGCCGATGTATAGTAATATGTACATCTACAATAGACTAGAGCATGAAGCGGAACATATAATTAACACAGTTTGAGTTTTGTTCAGATCAGTGACTATTGGCAGTACACAGCAAAATGCAAACAAATACGACCTAAAAACATGGCTCAGTACATATGCTGTACAAAGACTTCCTGTTTCAGTTGAAAATTCACGTTTTTAGTCAACATGACATTGTTCAAAATATTTTGAAAACTCTATGAGCAGCCTGATCATTTTAAATCAAGATGAAATGACCAACATACAGATCTACTTTGGAAACCAGTACAAAAATGGAAACCATGGATAGGTAGGTCTGTTAGGCTATGCTCTGTCTTTAGCCATTTTCAAGTCCTGTTTGCACATTACCCACAAATGTACCATCACTAAACCCCATCCTACTATCACTAAACGTAAGTGACACTGAAAAACAGTTAAATATGTGATTATTCACACACAAGTTCTCTACACATATTTATGGATGTTAAATCATATTTGTATCTGCAGCTTGTCCTGCTGAATGTGTAGGTCTGTTACAGACCAGATCCTGGAACTTTGTAACATTCCTGTGTGGAATGATGATGGAATGATTTTAATAGCTATCTCACTTTATCACACTTAGTATAATATCTTATTTTCACTTGACTAACTGCCTGTATTATTATTAGAATTATTTTAATTATTGGTTCACTTCTTGGCACAAATGAGCTTCCGTACAAATCATGTGGTAAGATAGGCATGAAATCTGAATTTTAACAGCTACAAGTAAGCCCTCATCACATGTCCAGTTTGCTTAAAATATCTAAAAAGAAACAATTATTCTTTTCAGGTGCTTGAAACTGAGTTTAGTAACATTAATTTAAATCCATTTTTGAGAGTCAACTTCACTGCTGCTCACAAAGTTGTTCCTTTTGGCAGAGACAATCAGTCCTGTGACCACAATGGTAAGCTTTAAAATCTATGTTGTGGGGTCGCTCTGGACTTTACTTTTGTTTGGTTACATGGTCGAAAAATGGCAGGTCTCTTACAACAGGCTTTCAGTGGCAGGCTGTGGTTGGTTTGTGGTTGTTGTCTTCAAACACTTGGCTGTAGAGTTTGATTAAAAATCACGTGAGAGAAGGCAAAGCTGGTAACCCAAAACGAACAAAAAAGTAAAAAGGGCAGAGGTCTTTTATGTAGAAGGATATTAGTGAAAGGTATATCAAAAATACTGTTATCCTTTTGGAAAAGAGAAATACACAAGTTGATAAAGTCTACACATCAAACTAATGGCACATACATATACAGGATCAATACAAAATTAAAAACATATGAACACATAAGCTGAAAATCTTAAAGAAAAAAATACTCTTTTTTAAAGGTTGAAAGTGCTAGAATTCAGATTAGCTCACAGAAACCCAGGGAGGACAAACTAAAAGCATGCCAAAAGCTTTTTCAAGACTAAATGACTATTTGTTACAAAAATATATAAATGCTCAATTTGATTGCTACAAGTTTGGCTTAACCCAAAAGGGTTCTTATAAAACCACCTTTTTAGAGATCATAATAAAGACCAGTTTTACCTTTTCTTTAATATGATAAATTCTAAGAAAGATGCTGACAGCTAATGAATTTAAGATCAGACGTCTGATCATTTTGCAAGAGCCATCATCATCATTATCAAAAAATGACTTTCCAATGGGATTCTAATTAAGTGTAAAACCTGCTCCAATTTAGTTTGAAATTTGGATTATACAAAGACAATTTTTAGGGATGAAGTTAAACAGTCAGACTGCGGGGACGCTTTTCTACACATTGCAGTGATTCCAAATTTTTCAGCTTCTTATACCTTCTGAAAGGAGGGGTCAGGGTTAACCTGTGTAAATGGAAACTACAGAGTAGAGGTTTCTGGCACAATTTTACCTACTTACCAAGGTGCACAGAGAAGAGCAAAAGTCTAAAGAGGTTGAAGCAATAATGTACGCAACTTTAACGCCTGACCAATGTGTTTCCACCCAAAGGCAGTAAAGTCGCTGGACCTTGAACTCCTCCACCTGTGTAAATAACAGGGTCCATCAGCTGCTCATTGTCAGGCTTTTATATCCTACAGTATTAAACGAAAAGCACTTGTAGCATTCTTCAACAAGCAATTGTGCAAAAACATAGTTTCTTCTCCCGAGGTTTTGGTAAAACAAAAAAAACAAAAACATAAAAATGAGGTGATGTGTTGTGTTGTTTTTTTTTCGAGGTCCTGTTTTATACAAACAGAAAATAATATATCAAATGACAAAAAACAAAACAAATATATGAGCATAAGCGATACCTCGAGTCCTGCAGTCAAACACGTGTCCGCCCTCTTGCTTTGAATGTCAAAGCACAGAGGTTCGGTGACTGCCTTCCTCCAGATAGATCACTATATTTTCAGACCCTTTTCCTTTGACTCTACGAAGCAGCTGAAAGAGGAGGAGGAAAGGAAGGAGTACAGAGGGAGTGGTACTGGGGCCGATGAACACTTTGTCGGTTTGTTTCGTGCACGTTTTCAGCTGGCTGTCCATCTTGCAGATAGAAAAAAAATGAAATGTTCTAGTGGTCTACAGTTGTCATCCATCTGCAACCGTAGCTAAAAGCAGCAATATGTGTTTGACTTTCCATTTTTTATGTGCTATGTTTTTTTCCTTTTTTTTCTGTGTGTTTGGGTTCCCATGTAGCACAGTGACTGCTAAAAAGGCAGAGTTACCAGGTGCGCTTTCGCTGAAATGAGATTCACCAATAAAATGAACTAGCAAAGATATGAACATGCATATTTGTCAGTGTTGGTCAGGCCACAGAAAGACCATTTAACCTTATGAGGTTGTTACCGGTGACGACACTAACCCTAACCCTAACCCTATGCTAAAGGAAATCTAACATTTAAAAGAAAATGTTCTGCCAAGTCTTGCAAATCAAGAGGAGAAAGAAATAATCATGCTAACTGAAACACATCAAAGACTATTTACATTTTTTGAAGAAAAAAAAAAGATTCACCAAAATATAGTGTTAGGGTTCAGTATTAAGGTTGGGCATCGTCACCGATGAGAAGATTAAGAATAATCCCAATTGATCTAAACCTGTATTTCCTATTGATGTGGTCGTTATTGCTGTATGGGTCATGTTAGCAACGAACTTCTGCCTCTTGCTACAATGGAAAGTACAAAATATAACTTTGCATCATTAAATTAGGCATTTTTTAAAATTGTTTTTCTGATTGTGTAATGTGGTTTTCGGTCTTTGTAAAAGTTTAGCTAGCAACAGGCCACTCTGACTGACTCCCAGTTTATGGTTGTTGTTCAAATGTCAATAACACTAGTGTTCCTGTGGCTGTGTGACGTATGAGGTAAGTACGGATGATAGATGTGCTTAATTACTGCACATGTGTAAGTCACCCCTCCTAGGACTAAACAATAAATGCTGATGACTCAGTGCTATCAGAAAATGCAACTTTTAATTCTGTTGATTCTAACTGACATACATCAAAAGCCACTAACTTTTTTTAAAAGTATTTTTCTTTGTCTCTGGTTAGGGTTAGTGTTAGGGGTTAGGTTTGGGGTCAACTTAGACCTCAGAGGGATTTTTTTTAGGCTACAAGTGTGCAAAAACCTTTTCCCAAATTCTCACCATTTCTAGAATCTTTACAAAAGAGGGACAGAGTGCAGAGTTAGCATGACCCATCAAGGCACAATAATTACATTAAAGGGAATGACTACAGGTTAAATTAAATGGAAAGATAATGAGCACCTATATGACTTTAAGGTTTAGGTGACCTTTGGGTTTTGGGTTTTTAAGGACTAGTAATGAATGGTTGGAACTTCAAGACATTCAAGATAACTGATCTTGGACTGAAGATTTTATCACAGCAGAGCAGTTTTGCTAGGGGTGTAACAATTCTTTGAGACCACAGATTAGTTCAAACGTCAGTTTTTTGGCCTCAGTTCCTTTTTTCAGGGGATGAAAAACAAAAAGAAAACATTTTTTAACACAGGCCTATTAACTTTATCATGATTGGATCATGAACAAAGATTTCATTCTATTATTCTAAACAACCTTTAAAACATTACAGCTTTTGTTACTGTAACTATGCATTGCTTTAACTAGGCATTAACAGCTCCTCATGGGTATCACAGCATGGGAAGACTGAGCCAAGATGCAATACTGATATTTGTATTGCAATTTTGGTCTTGGTCACAGAGTTGTTACACCCCATTATAAATGTATGTATACAGTGAGATACACACTCACCGGCTAGTTTCTCAGATACATCTGCTTGTTAACACAAATATCTAATCAGCCAATCAGAAACTTGTGCATTCAGGCACATAGGCATGGTCAAAACAGTCTATCAAACCAAGCATCAGAATGGGGAAGAAAGGTGAATTCTTCCACTTGTTACAATCAAGGTATGCAGAAGAGCATCTCTTAACAAGTCCATCTTCCAAAGGCTGCTTTCACCAGGATAATGTGTCATGTCACAAAGCACCTTTGGGATGTTTTGGAATGGGAGGTTCGTGGATGTGCAGACAACCAATCTGCAGCAAGTTTACAACAATGTCATGCCAAAAATCTCTGAGAAATGTTTCCAGTACCTGGCGGCGTCTGTGCAACGAATTAAGGCAGTTCTGAAGACAAAGGGGGGTCCAACCCAATGCCAGCAAGGTGTATGTAATTTGAGTTGCCGGTGAGTATATATTCTACTATATACACGTAGCTTCATAGGTCTTCAATATCAGCATCCCTAAATTGTTCAAATCCTAGGTTGTTACTAAATTACTAACAGCGTTCTATATATATTTCCCATCCATAGTTTTGATTCCTCTAAACTAACTCAAGTACATGTAAAGGTAAAGACTGGATATGACAGAGAAAGCTTAAGGGAAAAGGCTAATACTTCATCCATTTGTTTGATCAAAACTGTAAGATACACACACATGTAAACTTGCCAGACATCAAAAACATCATCATTTAGTTGTAATACGTCTACCAAAAATACACCTTACTGAGATAAAAGCCATTATAATAATTTTTGAGATATTTCGTACACTGCAATAACATTCTTCAACACATTTTTCCTCATCTGTCACTGTAACTCTTTTGCTCTTTTTTTTTGTCATTCACATATGTCAGGGTTCATCATTACCAAGATGATGCATCTTTTTAAAAGACCGCCTAAAGATGTGGTTGCAGTATATTCAGAAAATAGAGATATTTTTCAGAGATATGCGGCACAGCTAGGAAAAGCTGCAAACAACTATATCACTATCAGGGAAACTTGTAAAGGAAGATAAGTGAAAGACGGCCCTCCTCTAGTCTAGCGAGGAGCTCTCTGTCTCAGTGAAAACCTCTAGTCACAAGGAGGGAGGAGACAAAAGGTGAAGTGCCTTCTGCTAAGAAAAAAAAAAGTGCTTCTCTTGAGAAACACATAAAAAAAAATGAAGCCAACATGTGTCACACATTTCTTTCTCTTTCTTAGCTTTTCTTTAAAAATGTGTGTTTGGCAGCCAACAGATCTCTTATCTATGATTAGAGTCTGTTTTTAACTGAGCTGACTCTAAGAGCACATCAGTTTGTTATTTTTTTCGTTTTGTTATGGATTTTTTGTGGGGTTTTTCTATTTAGTTTTTTTGTTGTTTTTTATGTTGGAAGAGCACTTTTTTTCTTTTTTATTATAGAGGCCAGGTCACTTTTATGGTTCTGTGTAAGCCATCTCTGAACAGAACATAAAGTTTATGCGTTTTCCTTTCAGGGGTCTCTCTTCTCTCCATATCAGTCCTGACAGTTGAAGCTATAATATATATAAGCACGGGTGTTTCAAAAACTCAAGATGAGACGCATTCTACCATGTTCTTACATTTGGTAAAGAAAAATAAGTAAAACAAAATATCCACTTCAAACTATATTTTTTCTGGGTCACAACAAAACAGATAATCTAAAAGTTATCTTTGATTTTTTTTTTTATAGTATTACTTTAGAAAGTATGCAGTACCATGCCTTTTGGCCCACTGATTCTGCCTTCTATAACACTAAAAAGGGGTGATAAAAAGGGGGGATAAAAATTAATGAAAATGGAAAAAATGAAGAAAAAAACCCAAAAAAACAAGGGTTAATACATGGTATAACTACAGGATAAGGGAAAAAAAGCCCAAAATAAAAGCTGCTTCAACTTTTTCCTTTTTGCTTAAAGGGGTTTAAATTCCTTTTAAGGCTCAATCAAAAGCTTTTGTGCGCACTTTCATTTAAGGCTTCTAAATGTTCTTTCATTTTAATTTTCCAACTTTCTGATTAGCCCGAAACATCTGTGCTGAGCTGAGGCTGGTGCGAAGGCCGTTCCTGCTGGGCAAGACGCAAGGTGCCGGCACTCTCACTGGAAGGCCTGGTGGAAGCGAGGCAATGTGGTGGTGCTAAGGCTGGAGCTGAACACTGGTGGGAGGGGGTGCAGAGATCCAAGACCCAGACTCCCGCTGGAGCTCTGCTGCTCCTGAGGTTGCGGTTGCAAAGAGGTAAGAGGTGCTGTGGCGACAGCAGCGGCTGCTGCCGCTGCAACTGCTGCAGCATGGGGCTCAGCAGTGTGCAGAGACGATGAAGAGGAAGAAGAGGAAGTTGAGGAGGTCGCAGATGAGGTGTAACCCATGACTAGCCCTCCAGTGCTCATGGGGGCACTGTAGGGAGGCAGGTTGATGGGCAGGAAACCCAGCAGGTGGGAGAAGTCCATGTTAGCAGCACACAGAGACTCAGCGATCACTGCAGGGCTCTTAGACAGAAGGGGATCCCCGCAGAGCTCATCCGCCAGGCCCGTGGCGGGCTCCAGTCCATCCTTGGGGGGTGAAGCAGCAGCGTGGGGCTCTGCAGAGGGAACTGGGCCTGGCAAGCCACTCTGCAGATCCATGAGGAAGCTCTCCATCTCCACTTTCAAGGGCTTGTCCAGCAGGTATGAGGTAGATCCCAGCTGGTACTTGGGCGCTGGCTGGGGCTGGTGCTGCTGCTGGGGAGCCGGAGGTTGATGGTGGGGGGGCAGTGGAGGGGAATGGTGGTGATGGTGATGGTGGTGGTGATGGTGATGATGATGGGAGTGTGGGTGAAGAGATGCAGGAGATTCCATATGACAACCCATGCCCATAGCGGCAGACAAGGAGCTTGGCATCAGAGATGGGTGTGGGTGACCCACCCCAGAATTTGACATGGCCTGGAGATGGTGGGGGTTGTACATGCCCATTGGAAAAGGTGCCCCACTAGGGAACGGTTTACCCATCATGGGGTCTTTGTTGGGCCCCATGCCGCACATCATGGGGCTGAGCTCCTCCTTCACTGAGCAGGGCGGAGAGCCCGTAGCTAAGAGACCTAGCATATCGGGAGGCTCTGTCTTAATCTTCAGCAGCTCCTGCGAGTGGCTCTTCTTCACATGGCGCGTCAGATGGTCCTTCCTGCCAAAACGCTGGGCACAGTACTGGCATAGGAAGTCCTTTCGGCCTGTGTGGACCACCATATGTCTTCTCACATCCTTCCGTGTGTAGAAACGCCGGTCACAGTGGTCACATGGGTGTTTTTTCTCCTTAGTACCGGCTGAGGACTTCCCAGAGTGGCTCTTAAGGTGCTCCAGGAGAACAGGTGTGCTCTCGTAACTCTGCATGCACACTTTACAGGTGAGATCCCCCGCCGTGGCGGAGTGCATGGCCACATGGCGCTTGTATCCCAGCTTGGTGTTGTAGTGCTTCCCACATTCCTCACACTTGAAGGCCTCTTTGTTGGGGTCATGGGTCTGCAGGTGGTTCTTCAGGTGGTCTTTGCGGTGGAACATTTTCTCACAGAATGAGCACTGGTGGGTCTTCTGCGGAGAGTGTGTGGCCATATGCCTGTGAAAAGTAGAGATTGTGAATGGAAGGGGAAATTACACGTCTGACTGTCATGTTTGTTAGTGAAGCATGCATTCTTTCAGTCAAATCCTTTGTAACTACAAATACATACACGAGTCACAGTGGCTTCCAGGCAGGACCAGAATGGGTTTTGGAACCAGTTGCTCTGATACACCAGACACACTGACACGGTGGTGAATTTAGTCACTTAAAAATGAATTTCTGGCCACGTGAGGCTGGAAACAAGTTTACCACCTTATAAAGCTCACATAGATATATAAAGATGCTGAGGCTGGGCTTGTGAAATGTGCAAATGTGCCAAAACTAAGCAACAGGTACAACAGGTTTGCGGTATTTTATATATATGGAGATCATGTCAATCTTTCAAGGTGACATTGTGATTTTTTGACTGTCCTGCTACGAAATTAGGCTAGTGCAAGCTTATTTTGGGTTTGGAATGTTATATCTTCTGAAAACCACCCTAACCTTTAGTCAGAACTCTGATCACCAGATAAGTGGAAAGTGTCTGTATCTGTCTAAGAGCAAGGGGCATGTCCAGATCTACATATCTATGTACCAAACTTGGTACATTTACTCAAATACCTAAATGAAACAGACATGTTTACAAATGCTTTATATACTTATTTATATACATATATATATTTAATGGTTTATACCTTGTGTTGTGGGGGGTGGGGGGTGGGGGGGGGGGGGAGTTGTGTGTGTGTTTCTTGTTTCTTGTCTTGTTTTTATGGACATGAAGTCTGCCAATAAAGATTGAATTGAATTGAATTGAATGTGTTGCACTGTATTCAAAAGGATGTAAACTGAACTATGTAAATCAAGGCTCTGTACCTGAAGAGTTTGTATTTGGAGCTGAAGGCCTTGGGACAGTGTGGATGTGAGCAGTGGAAGGGTTTCTCTCCTGTGTGACTCAAGGCGTGGAGCCGGAGCTTCTCTGGTGAGGTGAACAGAGCCCCACACACCAAACACTCGTTCCCACTTGCTCTCCCCACCTCTTCTCCTCCTTCCTCCCTCTTTCTCTCTTTCTCCCTGTCTCGCTCTCTCTCTCTTTCTGTCAGGGGCAGTGGGGCGGCGCTCCCAAACAGCTTGGCAGCAGTCCGTCGTCCCTCTTCCTCCGGCGTCAGTGCGGTAATACGGTGTGAGGCATCGGCGGCAGCAGCTGCCATGGCAGCCCTAGAGTGCCGCTGCCATGAAAATTCACTTGTAGCTCCCCTGCCTCCCAGGCTCAACTTGGGAAGTTGCAGGTCAGGGGTTGTTGAAAAAGAAGACAACACAGATCTGATCACAGAAAGAGCCAATGAGCCACAGGAAACATCGAGGTAAACCAAAATCTGGGGTGAGACAGAACATACAAGCTTTGAAACCAGCTGCCTCGAAGCTTGTGGAAACACTGCACACACTTCTTATAAACCCTCATTTTACCTGTTAGTGAAAATCTTTCTTGCCTCTTCTTTAGATGCTCCTCTCCTTCACTCTGGTGCTCACCCAGTCCCAACAGCTATGGTTGGTGGTGAGTGGGAAATACTGCTTCGCATCTTTACTGTGCTGTGGAAGAGAAAGCAAAAAAAAAAAAGAGAAATTAATAAATAAGACAGTCAATGCAGTATCATAGTCACATAACAAACCAAACACCACCCAGTCAAGCTGAACTTGAAACATTACTCAGCTCACTAGTCAACAGCTTTGACTTGAGTCATAATGTAATTTGCAAACTCCACTTTGAAAGCAAGCTTCCTCTGAGCTCACTAGGGGGAGCTGAATGATAAGACTGATCAGCAGAAAAGCTGTTTTGTAAATGATGATTCCTGTTACAGCCACAGGACCTTTGTTTGTGCACCCATTAGTGAAGGCCAAATGCAATTACATAGCTTCATTCCTCATCATGTGTGTCTGCAGATGACAGATCAGGGCACAAAGCCAGCTTTGTGCGTGCACTTGTACATGTGTGTACTTAAAGCTCTCGTAAGCTTTTGGAAAGCACACAACACTGAAGCAGCACTGGGGTAAAGAAAGAGAGCACTGGTATGGGTGGTAAAGCGTCTGGGGGTGGCTTGTGTTTACAGCAACTGAAAACCTGCACTACCTGTCACCCTGATAATGACAATGATGATGAATGACCATGAACTATGAAGTCAATCCTAATGAAAACCAGCACCAAAATCCTGGTGTCCATGAACTTGTGTTTCCGAGAGACCGTATGAACTTTTTTTTACTCACGCTCATCTTTGCATTCCCTCAGTGGCCTCTGTGATCAACCTGTGCAAGCTAGCATACCAGCCAAGTCCAAGGTTGAGCATTCCCAATACTGATCTCAATGCCAGGCATGCTCTGTGCTTCAGTCATGTGAACAGAGAGTGTATCTGAGTGTGGTCTGCATGTACAGACCTCTGTGCAAAGATGCACAGAGGTCTGTACATGCATGCAGAACTCCAAATGTACCGGTATCTGCATTGATGAGCTAATGAAGCTAATATGCTGGAATTTACTTTGAGCATGTTAACATTTGCTTTTATGAGAATTTGACATGCACCGATATGCGCTAAACACATGACACAAAAAGGCTTTCACAAATTTATTTTGGCACAAATACTTTTGATGTTAACTGAACTGTTAAAAAAACATGTTCTTTCCACCTTAAACTGGACAAAACTATTGCAACAAATCAAATCTTTCAAAGTTTTTCTTTGGCTCCTTTATCATTCATTTATAGTCAAGTCCTTACCTGACTGTTCATAGAACAGACAACTTATCAGCGGATCATTTTTATAAAGCGACAAAACCATGAATCACTCAAGCACAGAAATAGCACCTAACCCAACCCGTAATGAACCAGTGCTATATCATCACAGAACAGACAACTGAGCATTTAACCAATTTGAAATTGTTTAGGCACTTTTTTACTAGACAATAGACAAAAAGTAGAAAAACATACAATGGAACACTATTGGTCATGGTTTAGCCTCTCCAGAGCCCAGACCTCAGCACAACTGAAGCAGTGTGGGAAGATCTTCATAATGGAACAAATGAAAATTCCTGAAGACTACTTACAAGAAAGCTTTGTTAAAAAAGCACAGACTGTGTTGAAGAATAAAGGTGATCATATTGACTTTCAAACTTGTTAGAATTGTACAAACACAGTACTGAACTGTGTGCGTGTGTCTGTAGTCATGTATGTGTGCTGTGTCTGTAATTTCTTATCTATAACACACCTTTAACACGTCTGTGTGCTCCCGTATGTTCTAGTGTGTACATGTGCATTGATGTGCCCTCATAATACATGTGTTTACAGCAGTGGTTAAGAGGAGCTGACAGCTACAGCGTTATGTGGTGCTCATCACCCAGCAGGGGGTAAAACCCATCCCATTGACCACCCCCAGGGAGCCAGGTTCTATTGTACAGCCTACACACACACACACACACACACACACACACACACACACACACCGCACATTCCTGGCCTGAACCATGCCGTGTTGCCCTACCGTACCTCTCTACTCTGCACACAGCACCATGCACAAACACACAAACAAAAGCATGCACAAAGATGGTGTACGATCCACCAAGATTCCTGGCTGCACACAAAAGTCAAGAAATGTGGGGAGGGTGCAGCTTGAGGGTGGTTATGAAGATTTGGACTTTCCAATATTCCCAAGTTTTTGGGGGAAATTGAATAGTATATTGGATAGTACAGTAAGGAGGGGAGAAACCCCACACACCAGGTCTCACGTACATCAGAATTTATGAGTGATGCTAGAGGCTTTTCATCTTTAGCCTGTGTTGATAATTGGCATGTCACCAGTACAAATACTTAACACAACAAACTTGGCAAAGCATCTTAAAGACTGACACCCCGACCTTTAGAAAATGTTTTTTGGGGCTCAGTGAAGTTCCTGTTCCAACAACATTGAATTATTAAACAGTCATCATGAATGTTAACACACATTGACATAGCAATTAACCACTTACTGGCAGTCCTGTTCTATTAAATTCTTTTTTTAGTTCATTTATTAAACACTGCAAACGTACTCCCATGCAGTCCTCTAAAATTCAAACTGCACGAAGTGGATGACATATGTGTTTGCTGAATGCTGAATGGTTGAATAGTAATAAGTGGGCCAGAATAGGGAACGGAGCGACAGCAGAGTTCACCGACACAGGGACAAAAAAAAACTTAAAAAAAAAAAAAAACAGCATGAAAAGCACACTTCAACTTTCACTTCAGCTCTTTGGATGTTATAACTTTACTCTTCTCTGAGCCTGGATGATGGACCAACAACAGCACAAGCAAGAGCGACCCACAGAGTGGTTGTACCACATACTTTGTGCAATGCCTCCATTTGACATCAGAGCTCAGTGCAGGCAGACAGGCCAGTGGACTGCAAACATGCTCTCCCTGCTGAACCTTCACACACTCTCCTACATCCATTAAGTAAACACCGGTCTAATACACTTTCATTTGCATGGTTCACATTATGTTAATTACATTGTGCAAAAAGTTGGAGCTACGACTAAATTCTTTATATTTTGCTAGAAAAATAAGTGAAGCTATTAATTGAAAGAGGCAGAGAAAAACATGTTAATACAGTTTATAATGTTAATGTTAGCTTGAAAGTAATATTTATTATGACCACCTTCATTCTTTAACATAGCCTGAACTCTCTTAGCCAAGCCAAGTCTTCAGGAACAGTTTTCCAGACGTCTTGAAGACCACTCAAAGCTCTTCTTTGGGTGTTGCCTGCCTTTTGCTCTGATGCTCCCACAGTGAATCAATAATGTTCAGGTCTGGGCTCTGTGGAGGCCAGTCCATGAGTGATGGTACTCCATTGTGTGTTTTTCCTGCTGTTTGTTTTTCACACTGCCAATGCTATTATTGAACTGGGAGTGCAGTTTGTATCATTGCCATGCTGGAAAATTAAACTGTTGACAATCAGACTCTTTCCAGATAGTTTTGCATTGTGGATTAAAATCTGATGGCACTTTTCTACATTTTGACGAAATTCCCAACACCACTGGCTGAACTGTCCCAAACCATGATAGAGCTTGCACTAGTTTTTAAATATATCGATATGTTTTTATAAGAGATATGAGATGTGACAATATTGTTTATATCGATATAGTCTAGGTTACGTTATAATTCAATTCACCGTAATATTACCGTATTGTGTGTGTGTGTGTGTGTGTGTGTGTGTGTGTGTGTGTGTGTGTGTGTGTGTGTGTGTGTATAGGGACCACAAGTGGGATCTGTTAAGGGACAGGTTGCAAAGTGGATTTCAAACAAGGCTGTCAGTCACGCAGTAGAACCTGGGAACACAGCAGCTGCAAAATCTGTCCTTGTTATTATGCTCAGCGTCTTTTAGTTTACATTTTGAATGCACAATTGTGAGCTTTTTGTTATGCACAAAAACAACATTGTTTTATTTTATTCATGGAGCATTATTATTTAATAAATGTTGCTAATTTATTTCTGAGTAATTTTTTCATGTACATCTACGCTGTATGTTAATAAAAGTGCCTGTGTGACATCTGGGACACAGCTTTGACTAAGAGCACTTTTTTTGTTCTTACTTTATGGCTTTAAAAAAAATATCGCGATATACATTGTATATTGCCATCCAGCTAAAGAAAATCGAGATATGAATTTTGGGCCATATCACCCAGCCCTAGCTTGCACCATGTTTTTGGCTGTAGACACTCACTGTTAGGCCTCATTTCTAACCTCTACCATATATAAAACAGCGATTTCAATCAGAAATTTAGACATTTGTATTTATCACTCCATAAGACCTGTTGTTAGGTACTTTTTAAGGAATAATAGTTTAGCATATGGATTAAACAAAAAAAAACAACCTTCTTCTGAAGATCTTGATGTACAAAGACTGGACTGAAAAGTATTTAAAAAGCAGCCAATGTCCAATGAACAACTATTAAAGCCTGGAGAGCACTCAAAAACAACATTACAGCAGGTGAAAGAAAAAAAGATGGTGGCTCAAGACATTTGGCCAATATCAAGTTTTAAAAAAATTACAGGGTAAATCAAAAATGAACTTTTCAGAACTGAGCAAGTGTTAACCAATCAAAAAATATATTAAAAAATTTAGTTCCACGAGTCTCTTGGATACATTGGATTTTGGCAATTTACAGTGGAAAATGTGTGAAAGGTCTGATTAAAATTTGATGTATTTTCCATTTTCAAAGAATGCTTATTCCAACATGAAATACTATCAAAACATTTGTAAACTAAAGAAGTCAAACTTTTTGTGAAGAAAGTGCCATCTCTTGGTGGCACTGGAATTGAGCGAAAGGGGTGTGTTCACAGTCGATAGCAGATACGCCCCAAGAGAAGGCATAGGTACCGTACTCAAAGTGGGGGGTGGCTGTATCTGTAGATGGGTGTCAAAAAAAGTTTCAGCACTAGAAAGGTGAAAATCTGTCCATCAAGTGTTTACTGGTAAAGGGTATAGTCATGATAGAGGAAGCACATTCTCCTCAACACAGTGCTTTTTGTTACTTTTCTCAGAAAAAAAGATTGAAAATAAAAGAAAAGTAAGAGAATTTATAGGACAAAATGTAAAAAACAAAACGCAAACCCCCAAAACAAAACAGAAAAACAGAAAGAAGTTACATTATTTGACAGCTTAGGGTTACAGCTGGTATTCTCTCATCCTAAGCGAGCACAAGAGCTAACAACCAACTATTTATCTTCCCACTGTAAAAGTGCCAGAGATAGTCATGGCAATGAATCTGAACCACTTTGCTCTCAGCAACACAACTCAGCTTGTCCACAGTTTAAATTTCTGGCTTTTAAAAAGCTCTGCAATACAAAATGATTGTTTTTAACCATAAAATATTCTATGGCATTATTTGTATATTCAGGTGTATACAATAATAGACTGCACAGCAGAGCTAAGCAACAAATTGTGTGACATGTAACTAAATGAAACAACAAACTATTTTTTCATTTATTTACTTTCATTTACACTTAAAGTTAAATTTCCAGCCTACAACAAATCAATTTCCCACTAAAATATGAAACGATAAACCTAAACAGACTGATTACTGACTAGTACGCATTAATAGGGATGCACTGAAGGATACTGGAACTACCAAATTCCGACTAGTAGATGAGCTTCCCCGAGGACCTTCATTTTTAATAAATGTTTGATTTTGTGGGAGGAAGCCGGAGTACCCGGAGGGAACCCACGCAAACACGGGGAGAACATGCAAACTCCACACAGAAAGACCCCGGCCTGATGGTGGAATTGAACTCAGGACCTTCTTGCTGTGCGGCAACAGTGCTAACCACCGTGCCACCGTGCTGCCTGTCTGTCCCTGTGTGTTGGCCCTGCGACAGACTGGCGACCTGTCCAGGGTGTACCCCGCCTCTCGCCCTATGACAGCTGGGATAGGCTCCAGCGCCCCCCGCGACCCTGAAAAGGATAAGCGGAAGCGAATGGATGGATGGATGGATGGATGGTTTGATTTTGTTTGATGACAGCGTCTTTTCTGTGCAACTCTTGCGTTTTATAATGCGTCAACACTAATATGCCAATGGAAAACAACACGATACATTCTGTGTTGTATTATCTGTGTATCTATGTTTTTGTGATTCCATTCCTTCTGGTCAATCGTTAAGTAACTTAAAACAGATTCACCTGTAAAAGAAAAACAAACTTTTCCTGAAATTTTGTAATATACCAAAACTAGGTGTTTTAGCATCTGAAGTGTGACTTTTTTGTCTCATACGGCAGTAAACGGCATATTGTTGGATTCTGGATGAAAGACAACTTTTAGAGGCACTTTGAGAAATTTGCATGGACACTTTCCACTATTTTGTGACATTTAAGAACCAAACATTTAAGTCAAGATGTGAATTCAGTTATTAATTAATAATGAGAAATAACTGGTGATTCCATCCCCAAATGTCAGTAAAGGATAAGGACCATCTTGTTTTTTGCATAACTACAAAAACTTAAATCGGTGAGATCACACAGCAATTCATCACCAGGGCTTTCCACCAGCATGAACAGAACTGCAACCTATTCCAACCACTAATCTTACTTCAGCGTGATTGCAAAGTAACAAACGCACTGCTGTAGGATGGAAATTCACTCTCCAAAATAGCAGATGCCGTAGCAGCAAACACTACACAGCACATTCACATGGAGCCTTGCTTACTTCCTCTAATCAAAAATGTTGAAAGCAGAATTGAACTGCCTCTTTCCAACCGCCTGGGTGTCTTTGGTTTCTGTCCTGGATGAAAGAGCTTCCACATTCCTTTCCTGAGGGGTCAGAGGTCAGCCTCTGCACTGCCTGCCTGCCCGCCCGCCCACCCTAGCTCCCGCATGCTGAGTGACTGGTATTAACCCCTTCGCTGCATGCCTCAGCCATATTGAGTAACAGGGGCTGTCAGCTTCTTTACGGTCCTGGTAGCACGACGCCAAGCCAGGCCAGGAGCCTCTGCAGAATGGAGATCTGCAAAGTAGGACACTGTGGGTGCAGAAGCGGCTTTACCATACAGGCAAACTAATTATAGAAAGTGAGTTCAGCGTCCGGAGCTAAGGTGACAACAGCCGCACTCATGGGGAGAGGAGGAGAGGGGGCAGGGGGGTGGGTGAAGTGCTCTGTTGCGCAAACATTTCAGCTAATGTACAGAAAATAGTTCTTGTTGACCCAAGAAAGGGCATCCAGTGCAGCAAAAGCAGGCACAAGCAGCAAAAACAAGGTGTTTTTACAAAGTAAAAGCCTCTAAATTCTATTTAAGAACAACAGGGTGCACCAATCAAAGCATGCTGAACATAAAACCAAAGAACAGGCGCATTTGAGTCTGACCTGCAAAGGGAGTGTGCAAAAAAAACGTTTTCCAAAGGTAATACAAAGTGATAAAAAAAATCCTAGGTATGGACTAAGAAACTGTGGTTAAACGTCAGTGTGAGGAACAGTTCAGTAAACAAAGGGAAAGATAAGAGGAGGGGGCTACAGAGGAGAGAGGTAAGTAAAAGAGGGACAAAGGGATGGTGAAAAAGAGAGGGAAAACTGGAGTCATTTTCAGCGGTGTAGTCAGGGGTCTTTGCATCAGTCAAGTGACTCCTGAGAGAGAGCCAGACAGAGAACGAGAAAGGCAGAGAGAGACGAAACCTGGTGTGTAGGGGGTGGTGTCAGAGGACCAGACCAGGTCATGGTTTACTGACCACATTGACTAGGTATAGAAGCCAGGGAGGCTTAGGGTTAGTGAAGGCAGCATGCCCACCGTCAGCTGACGCACTGCACAGTCACAAACCAATTCCAGTTCAACAACAGAAATCTGGAAGGTAAGACAGATAAAGGTACCATAGAAGTATATTGGGTGGAGTTATGGGTTTAAGCCTAATACATGGTTTCTGCATCCATCTAAACTTGTGAGACTTTTACAATCTTCAGACATGTTCCACACATGAGCATCAAAAAATTTCAATATCCCTTCAACAGCAAGAAGAGCAGTTTTGGTTATTGTGTTCTGTCTTAAGTCAAAAAGTTATGTTGTGTTCAACTGGTCAGTAAGAAATGTGAAAAGCAGAGTAAATACAGGCGTAAACAGCACGTGTTTAAAAAAACAGTTCATGAAAGGTTTCTGTGAGCCCCGGTGTCAGCGTCACATGGCAGAACAATTATAGCAAAAATCACAATCACTTTGGTCAACACTCTAACTCATTCATTAATATGACAAACCATCATGGAGTTACTGAACTTTAACATGTTTTTACTCAACATTTCCCTGCACAGTAAAGATTGTTCAAATGACAAATTACTAAGTTAAGTAAAATAAAGAGGTGATGGGAGACACATGGGAATCTGGTTGGTAGTTAGACCCACAGTAGGGGCTTTTCCTGGTAAAGCTTGTTTTGCAAGGACAACCAACGTCCACCACATGGTTTCTGGAGGTGCTGATAAAAGTAAAGAGAGCTCTGGACAGCAGAAAATCTGAGTTTGGTGGAGAAACTCTGAGCAGAGAAAGTCATCTACAGGCAACCTTCCACAGGTCCAACATATGGAAACCTTCTGAATTTTGGATGCTTTTTTTATACATAACTATATGTGTTAAGGTCTTATGAGCCTGCTGTTATTAGATAATTTTACACATAAAAAAACGACAAAGAAGTAATAATAATATGTTTCAACTACCTGCCCACTTATGTCCAGTAATTACTGATTATAGTAAGCTAGATCATTCTTTGCCGTATGTGAACAAAGTTAAATCAAACAAATTGTAGTGCTTAACAAATGTATTAGACCACCTGTTTTTGAACTAGGAAAACATGCAGCAGCTGCAGACTTCTGAAAGCTATGAAAACAGTAATACCACACGGTAGGAATAATGGATCGTCATTATCATGTAACCTTCAGAAGGGGCATTTTAAAATGACTTGACAGGGAATTCTCTTTGAACCTGGTGAGGCAACAAATGTAAAAGCACACTAAGAGCTGCTCAAACCCTTCATCTCTCTCTCTCTCTCTCTCCATCCTTCCTCCCACCTCCTCCCCCCAGTTTCAGTTCCTCCCCTGTTTGACTTTTTTGAGGCTATAGACAGGGAGGGTTGGGGTGAGATGAGGAAGAGGAAGAGTTTCTGCCATGCCAAACCCTCACTTGTCCCGGCAGTTAGTGCAGGCCACATTGGGTCGGGATGTGGCCATAAACCCAGCACCCATGCCCCGGTGTCCTGGCTAAAGATAGCTGTGGTCTAACTTGGGGGGAGGTGGAGAAGGCAGGGCTCATCTAACTGCCACCAGGCAACACCTTCACTGCTGCACTGTCTCATTCTGTTACCAACGAGAGAAAAAGAACTTAATTTCCTTTAACTGTCACCAATTTTATGGCACCACAATGTTTGTCTACTGAAATGGAAAATTTCCTGCTGATAACAGAAGTGAACCTCTAACCAGCTCAGGAACTGAATAGGAGTTGCCTGAACAGCAGCTAACTAAAACATATTTGACTGGGATATTTTGCACCCCCTGAACCGCTATTATAAACTATCTTGGCCAATCCTGATTAACAAATGTAACCCTAACCCTGAAAAGTTCGAGGAGAATTTGAAAAAAATGCAAGACTTGGGAGGAACAATTCAAAGCCCTTAATGAAACATTTACATCCTCTTTCAGGATGACAAGGTTTCATCCACTGGACCTGGATGGGAACTAAATTTGGTGAAATTTTTGCTGAATTTTGAAATTATGGGCTTTCATGGGTTTACTCCAAGGACACTCGCAGACTGGCATCCAGAATTCTAAGCAAAGTGTCTGCAGCCATCTTGAAATATCTCAACTAACTTATTTGGGCAGTTATTTTTAAGCATTATCTAAATTCAACAAGTGCATGTATAGAATCGCCCATGAAATCTGATACAAACTGTTTTACCCTGTCAGGTCAGTTTTTGTTTTCTTTTTTAGACAAAGCTATCAGAGGACAAAAATACACATTCTAACTGTTCAAGGACAGTTTACCTCCAGGCATGCTGGAGATTATCTGGACTGTTTCTCTTTTGGTAAACAAACACAGGGTTTGCATTTTCTTAGATGCATTCTGCAGTCCTGATCAAATCAGTGAAACAACTAACAAAAATCACCGTCCCAAGGAACCACATATTAGAGCCCCATATTCTTGTGGTAAATTGTATTTCTATAGCTGTGTACAATTATCTCTTTGACTACTGTGATGGTATTTTTTAATGGTTAAAGTGCATGTTTTCTAGACGCCTATATGAACATAAGGACAGTTTGGGTAGTTGATGAGAAAAAGCAGCTGAACAACAAAAAAATATAACAAACGCCATTGCCCCTAACACCAGTTGCAGTGTTAAGGGTTTTGGTTTATTTCAGCCAAAAAGTCAGAATTTCAGAAACTAAAAGATGCTACATTTGAAATGATGCCTCATAGTTTTTTTAATCAACATGAAGCTATAAATGTGTTTGCAGCACAACTGAGAAACACAAAAATGATGCAGATATGACCAAAGTATTGGCCATGACATTACTAGTTAAATTTAGCCCGACACCCAAACGTTTGTAGTGTTAGACACCAAACCACAGTGTGACTGGAGCAGAACTTTTAACTTTGCAGCTTTACAGATGCACAAGTTATGCTTACAATTTGCTCCTGGTTATTAACCGTATACTGATAACATACAGATTCAATATTGGTTGTCAGCCTTACCACAGATTTAGCCTGATTCTGTGGCTGTATTATTATTATTATTATTAATAATAATAATAATAATAATAAATAATAATAATTGCCAAATTCTCTGCAATTCTACTTTGACACAGGGTTGCTCAACCATCTACCCACTCAATCCTTCACTGAGTGGACCTTATCCAGGCTTTTTGATGACTCATCTTCTTTGGACACTGAGTCATTTTTATATCTAGTCATATTACTTAGTAATCATTTTAGTTGTGATATTTCCCAACATGTCAGCCTTTTCATATTATTTTAAAACCATTTTCACTTAAACACAGAGTTTGTGTTTTGTTTGATTTATGCAGTGTTTGAACCTTTGTCTGAGAAAACTATTTGACATATTAGCTGCAATTTCTTATTAAACTTTGACTAAAATATACAATGTGCATCTCTGTGTGTACACATGTTATGTGTGTTTTCTGTTGAGCCACTGAGGGGGATGCGGGGATCAGCCAGGTTGCTGGGGGTGACACTGAGTCCACGCTGACTATTTGACACTGGGAATGTGTCAGTTAGTGATACTGCAGGTCACACACTCTCAGACACACAAACACATGTATAAATACACATACATAAATCTTTTCCAACACTTCAAATTTAACCATACAAGCACACAGTGGACAACTTCCAACGCATGAGGTCATTGTTTTCTAGCCAACTAAGCTACATATTAATACTTTGAGAATTAGAGAGGCCTCCCCCTATATGTTGTTATGGAGAGCATTTATAAACTCACCAGTTAGAATCAGTAAATCAGTGTGACAGTTATTAGCCCTCTGAGGTCTCGGTCAGTGACAACCCCTACCCTGGTTCGGAATCTAATGCTAACCTTATGTTTTGGAGAAAAAACTAAAGGGAATAAAAAAAAAACTGCCAAGACATAGAAGAACAATTAAAAAAATAAAAATAGATATTGTGATAGCATATGGTTAGGGGTAGGGTTAGCATGAATGATTTTCAACTATGTTGTCTGGTATTAGATACTACTTATTCCTGTCCCCACAATGGGCTTAACGTCTTCTAAGTAATTATTTAAGTACACAAATTACAGATATGTAATAAAATCATTTACTTCTCAAGTACACCTACAAACAGCTGAAATCAAACTAATTCCACTCCTGTTGATGTTTGAGCTTCACTGGCTAACACAACAGCAGGCTAAAGGTTCTCAAGGTTACTCTACAACAATAAGATGACCGCCTATGATTCACTTGGTAATAGTCAGAAGGAAAAACTCCCTTTTAACAGGAAGAAACCTCCAGTAAAACCAGGCTCAATGAGGGGCGGCCATCTGCCAAAACTTTGTGTAAAGGGAGAGAGACAGAACAATGACATGCTGTGGAAAAGAGCCAGAGATGGATAATAACAACTAATGATTAAATGCAGAGGGCTGTATAAAAACATAGTGAGTATAAAAATGCGAGTGAAGAAGAAACACTCGATGCATTATGCGAAGCCCACAGCAGCCTAGCCCTATTGGAGCATAACTCTGAGCACAAATCCGATTTTTTTGACCCTATGCGACCCATATCCGATCATGGTATGACAGTGTGAACGGTACAAATCCGATATTTTCAAATCCGATCTGGGTCACTTACGTATGTGGTACTGAATCCGATACATATCCGATGTTTTAGAAAGCGACTGCTGTTTGAATGGTCATGTCGCATTAAATCCGTCTTTTACGTCACTGATACAAGACAGACGCCAATTATCAGCACCGGAGAAGAGCCCGAGAAGACATCACGAAGGCTTCCTGGCCATCCAGTGTAGATGTCAGTGAAACTGTTGGGAAGACAACGTGTACATTTTGTACACATTTGTACTGTATAATCTGCAGATTCTGACAGAAATCTGCAACTATCCTTTGAAGCACTGCTCCTCTCTAAAACAGCAATAAGGATAATTATTAGATTATTTACATTGTTATGTAAATAACAAAATAAATTAAAGCAAAAATTGGGAAACGTAAAGTCCGAAGTCTTTATATTAAGGGCCATTAGTCAAACAATATTGTTTGCTCTGGGTCTAAACAGAGCGCGTTGTGTGTGACGTCTTCTTTTGTGCATGCGGGCCACTTTGAGCGTTCACACTAGAGCGCGTTTGCTGGCACATTTTATTTGTAGTGTGAACAAGCAGACAAAAAAATGGATTTGATCAAAAAATTGGAATTGCGCATTAAGACCTGCAGTGTGAACGTAGCCTAAGGGAGGATTCAGGGTCATCTGATCCAGTCCTAACTACATGCTTTATCAAAAAGAAAAGTTTTAAGTCTAATCCTAAAAGTGGAACAGGCACCTGTCTCCCAAATCTAAACTGGAAGCTGTCCACAGAGGAGCGGTCTGAAAGCTGTTAGTAAGTGATGGCCCAAGTTCCTTGGATAGACAAGAGCAAAGTGGAGCTGTCTGGCCATAACGCACAGCACCATGTTTGGTGAGAACCTCAGTACAAATGCCTCACCAATTGTTTGGGCTCATTTTACAGCGAAAGGATCTGAGCATCAGTCACTGAAATTGGGTCATGCAACATGACAATGATACAAAGTACAGCAGTAAATCTACCACAGAATGGCTGTCAAGTGAAGGAATTAAATGGAACAAAGTGCAGACCTCCACCTGAGTGAAATCCTGTGGTCATAACGCCGCAGTTTAACAGTGCATTGAAGTTTGCAGGTGAACCTCAATGAGCTGCAACAACATTGTAAAGAAGACTGGGAAAATAAATCACAGGGTGTAATTAGTTATTCACATGACTGCATAGTCATTTGGAAACATATGCATTATACTGACTATGTACTGGATATTTAACAGTGTATTATATTAATATTTCAAATGCAAGTTAAGATCAAGTAGAATAGTAAAATCTCTGACCCTTAGCTAAGCCAAAAGATAAAGTTGAACATCATGAACATCTATATTATGATTATTTATACCAGATGAACCACAAAGAAGAAACAAGCAAACAAACAAAAAAAAACTGCAGAGTCAGCGTATTAGTATTCAGGATACAGTGTTTCCGTTGCAGAGCTTTATCAAAATGTTGACATTAAAGACACGGGCAGCATGACTAAATGTAAGGCATGTGTGTCTGTGTTTTCAGCGTGTAAAGGAGTCTGTGTGTGTGGGTGTGTGTGTGTGTGTGCAGAGGTGATTCTGGGGAAAGCCCTTCTGGCAGGGAGTCCTGGCCATGACATGAAGCTCCACAGCAGCCAGAGAAGTGGGCACAGTTCCAGTGGGCGTCACGCCAAATGCCCTCACCCTCTCTCATGTTTAAAGAGCAGAACATCTACGTACTGCAAACTGTCACACTTATACCTTCTCAACTGCACACCTCACATGTATTTTTACTATATTAAATATGCACTTTTGAGCCCAAATAAAAATATCTTTTTAGCAACAAATTTTAACACAAAAATGGACAACAAATGATAATATATCATAATTTGTAGAATTTAGTAATATTGATAAAAAAGATCTGATATTATCTATTATGTTGGCTGTTATATAGCCAACATAATACCACCAACCTCAAAATTTGTGTTTTAGCCACTGCTCCATATGGATAAAAGATTCACCGACCAAACACTTGTGGTTGTGAATGAGACACCAGGCTGCTTTCTAATTCATTCTAATGTGGGCATTTTAACATGGGGGTCAGCTTCAAGTGGCCGTTGGAGGAACTGCAGCTTTTAGCTTTTCTGTGTCAGCTCTATTTTCCAGCCCCAGAAATGAGATGATCTTTTCTGACAAATCTTATAATAACATCCTTGGTCAGAAATACTGAAAAAGACATTGTACAGTCAGATAAAATACTGAACTTTAAACAATGCAAACATGAGAACACTAATGTCAAACCCACACACGGAGTCATTATGTAGCTGCTCTGACACATATAGCTTGTCCGTCTGAGCCAGTCCGTCCAGCCGCTGGGACTCGGTCACTTTTGTTTTCCGTGCTGCTGCTGGCTCTCTCTGATTCAGATGGGGTCAGCAACAAACAATCTCTAAGTTTGGCAACGTCAGCTCAGCTTAAAACAACAGGCATTGTTCAACAGCCTTTTGTTTACAGAAATCTACAGGTTTCAATGAACTCATAGCCTTTTTTTTTAATCTTTCCTTGCCACTCTTGTCCTACAGCTAATTTTCTTCTGTTTTGTCACTAGTTTACTGAATGCACACACACTTGGTCTTTAAAGGATGTTCACGGTAATGGAACCATGGAAAGAGGAAAGTGGTGTGTAGAAGGGGGAGGGGGTTAAAGGTAGAGACTTGTAAAAAATAACATTCTTGCATAAACAGGACCTTGAAGAATTGGGCAGTGGGCAGATTGCATTCTTTGAATTTTTTTTGAAACTCGATCACGTTTAGTGGAAGTGTTGGCTGTAGGCACCTTCGGGCGGATGACAGCAACAGGCAGAAGAGAAGGAGAGAGAGAGAACATAACACAAAAAGAATGAGATGAAAAGAGTAAGCAGCCATCTGACAGGAGCAGAGCACACGGCAAAACAGAAAAAAAAAAGGGCAGATAACACAGATGTTCAATGCGGGGGTATTTCAGTTCAAACCAGCAGCGTGACAGTACTGTAATCATTCAGTTATATGTTAGAATCCTTCATCCAGCTCACTTCTTATATGTGACACAAAGATGCAATATAAATTGGGATACAATAATAATACTTAAAACTAATTGAGGTTATGGTGAGAAAAAACAACTCTGTTTTTACATACAGTTGAAAGCACCAAAGTACAGTGGCTTCATATAGCCAGCCACAAACTGTCCTGTTGTTGTTATTGCACGATGGGCAGATAGAAATGGGTAGTGTTAACAAACAACTGGCAGACTATTGTGAAACCTGGCCATGAATGAGCTCCAAACCTGAGATTTTCCACAACAAAAAGCAATTCAACACTACGACAGGCCTCAAAAACAGAAAGGCCTAGAGTGCAAATCAGTACTTGTCGTAACCTCTATGATTATGGACATAGCATCAGACGATAAGATCAGATCAGCCAGTAGGTGATGGGGAGATGAAAGTGCAGAGGAAAATGTCAGCATACCATCTGTCAAACATGGGGAATTTTAGCTTTTGTATTTGATTATGACACTGCAGATAGCAAAAACATGCCCAGTGTTAACGTACATACACTGCTCTGCATTGCGACCACTTTGGTCCAAGCTGAGAAATGACAACAGCTGTGGACTCTATAGAGATTATGCAGTACAGGAAGTTACACACAGCTAAAGAGAAAGCCCCGTTATTCTAGTCTCCTTATCAGACCAATTTCATAGTATTTTTGCTAAAAACAAATTGTGTGCTATTATCCAAATATTGCCGCAAAAACTATGGCCTTTTGGCCATTTTAATCACTTGATGTGTGTGGTATAGACCAAGATGTTTGTGCTGCAGTTTGGGCAAGTGAAATCCCAGCACTTTTTTAGTCTGTTTCTTACCTCTGATTAGTGAATATCAATCTCTAAAGATTATGGATACATCTTCTTAATCAAAATAGTCTGGAAATTGGCCCAGAACTCCACCCTCCTGTCCAAATGTGAACCAAAACCAACAGGTGGTCATGGTGGCTACATCCATCTTCTATAATGTAATCTAGTTACGGTTTCAGACAGTAGTGATTAAGTGAGAGGCTGCAACAAGACACCGTTTAAGATAAAAAAAGGAAGATTTTTAACTGTTCATCATGCAACGATACTCTAGAGCAGGGGTAGGCAACTCCAGACCTCGAGTGCCGGTGTCCTGGAGGTTTTAGATGTGCCCATGATCCATCACAGCTGATTTAAAGGGCTAAATGACTCCTCAGCATTTCTTGAAGTTCTCCAGAGGCCTGGTAATGAACTAATCATTTGATTCAGGTGTGTTAACCCAGGGTGCGATCTAAAACCTGCAGGACACCGGCACTCGGGGCCTGGAGTTGCCTACCCCTGCTCTAGAGTCTAAGAAGAAAAGTAATTAACTGGAAAATAAACCCAGTATTGCATATTTAAAAGTAACACTGAGGTTTTGAAATAGTAGTGGTTTTAGCATTGCACTAAGTACCATTAGCTACAGTGTAAAGCTTTAATTGGAAATTACAACCATTTGTTCTACAAAGTTAGCATTGTAGAAAACTTACCATACTTACCAAACTTATCATTTTGCTGAGCCGTTATGCTTATATATGAGATATTTCCACAAAATTATAAGAACTTCAAATATCTCTTTGAAAGTGAACACTACAATCATACTTTTTTAAAACACTTCAGACCTACAAGTCTTTGGCTATGTCTACACTAATCCGGATGAATTTGAAAATGGCGTTTTCGTCTAAAAATGCTCCGTGTCCACACTATCGTTTTCAAGTGTTTCCGAACAGTTGTTCATCGACACCGAAATGATTGAAAACGCTATGTTCCTGTGTTGCGCATGGGTGAAACGTAAGATGATTCGACCGGCGCTATTTCTGTCTGCCGTTTATTTACTTTCCAGCTCTTTGAAACGTCACAGCCAAATGTAAAGGAAAAGCACCATGTTTTTAAATGGACTAACAATGAGGTGGGGTTGTTGCTGCGAGTAACACAAAAGTACAAAGTTGCAAAAGCGAGTGAGAAAGCTATCTGGAGCATGTACCAAATTATATTAATCTTTAATAGGGCTGTCAAAACTGAGAGCAAACAAAACAACTGCTGTATAATGACATATGACTAAAATGCATCATCGTTTTTAAAAGTCTCCATTTATGCAGTCTACACTGCACCACAAAAACAGCGTTTTCAAATGTATCCGCTTTGGAGAGCGTTTTCAAAAAGCTCCATTTTCCTTGACCAAAAACACCATCTCAGTGTGGACGGAAGGCCAAAGCGGAGAGAAAAAGATGCGTTTTCAAAACGAAAATGTATTAGTGTGGACATGGCCTTTGGCTCACTAGAAAAAGCAAAACGTAAGTAAGGGGAAATCTGGAGACAAGTGTAGAAAGTTTCACTGTGAGTGAGTGAGTGAGTGAGTGAGTGAGGAAGACTTGTTCAGAGCCTGTGCAGAAAGAGTGCTGAGTTCAGGAGTTATTCATTAACACATTTTTACACAGCTCTTTCCTTCTCCTTTCTTCCAGCCCCCAGAGATAAAAACACACCTTCATTTGCATGACTGGGATGCCAGAGGGTGGTCTTCCACCTCACTACCTCTCCAACACTTTAAATGTGTGTGTACGTAGCAAGGGTGTACATGGGTGGGGGATGTAAGGAATTCTGTTTGAAGCTCTGTCCTTCTCTGGGAAAGGTTTAAATTTCAGTCGGAGAGTAAAATAGTTAACAGACTGCCCTGCATCCATACCACAGCTCTTTATTTCATGCTTACCCCTGCATGAGACCTACGAAATCAACTCCTGCTTCTGCAGGAAGTATTCACCTGTATTCCACTTCAGTACTAAATGGTGAATTAACCTGTGATAAATCTACATATTCATTGGCATCTAGTAGCCGTGCTGCCATCTAGCATACATTAATATAAAAAGATAAATGTACTTCCTGAGGAAGGCTTGTTTTAACCAAGGTTTTTGCCAGTGTATTACAACCCAGGCAGCCTTCTATGGCCTAAAGCACCAACTATAATTTTGTGTTTGTTGACCACGGGTGCTGTTTAAAGTTTCACAGAACATTTTTCAATTGAATTACATTGAATCCCACCAAATCACAACAGTCACTTCAAGGTGCTTTATACTGTAAGGTAGAGAAAAGAAAAGACCTTAAAATAATAGAGTAAAAACCACAACAATCTGAAGACCTCATTTGGCAACAGTGGCAAGGAAAAACTCCCTTTTAATAGGAAGAAACCTCTGGCAAAACCAGGCTCAGGGAGGGGCGGCCATCTGCTATAACCAGCTCAGGGTGAGGGGAGGGAGCAGAACAAAAGATGGAAGAGACGATATGATAAGAGGTGTGTGAAGAAGAGATGCTCGGTGCATCATGGGAAGTCCCCAGCAGCTTAGGGTTATTGCAGCACAACTCAGAAAGGATTCGGAGTCACCTGTTGTAGCCATAACGGTAAGATTTATCAAAAAAGTTTTAAATCCAAAGTGGGAGCTGGTTCCCACTTTGGATGGGCCTGAAAGCTAAAGGCTCTGCCTCCCATTCTACTTTTAAATTTCCTAGGAGCCACAAGTAAGCCTGCAGAAAGTGAAATGCTCAGTTAGGGTGGTTTGTTAAGATAAGATGGAGCCTGATTATTCAAGACCTTGTATGTCAAGATAGGGATTTTAAATTAAATTCTGGAATTAACAGGGAGCCAGTGAAGTGAAGCCAATATGGGAGAAATGTGCTCTCTCTTTCTAGTCCCTGTCTGTAGTCTTGCTTCACCATTCTGGATCAACTGAAACCTTTTCAGGGAATTTTTAAGTTTAGTTCTGCTTAGGAATAATAAATACATGAGCTAATTTTTCTGAGAATTTTTTTTTTCATTTTAGAGATTCTGCAAATGCGAGAGAACAGTCCTGTGTATTTCTTTAATGTGCACACTGAAGTCATAATACCAATTAAAACTGAGTCCAAGTTCATTACAGTGTTACTGGAGGCCAAAGTAATTCCATCCAGAGTAAGTAATCTGGTTAGACACCCTGTTTCTAAGATTTACAGTTTTTTCTGATTGCTTAAGCCCTTTTTTTGCAACTATTGGCTAATTTTGCAAAACTCTTCACACAAATAAGAAAACCTGTCACCCAATAATCAAAACATTGTAGTTCTCTTGCAAAAGCAAACACAGCTAGATTAACTCTTCACACCTTCGTAAAAATGGTGTTTCCGTATCAAACAGTACACACAAGCCATCATCTACTAAGCACACAATGCGCCAACTGCACACTGATGGTATGAATACAAAACACATCTGGCTTTTGCTTTCTCTGTGCACAAGGTAGGCTATGTCAGTTTGAGCTCATACTTCTGTCATAGATCCATAAGCATAGAGGGATCCAAACTTCAAGTACTGCTGTTTATTCAAACACATCAAAACAAACACAAGTGTTTATTTCCAAGTATAGGATTATTTGCAATCGCCATAATGACTATATGGGTTACGTGGTCTGCAGTGAACATGCTTCCTCTGCCCCCTCCTCATCTTCCTCTTGCTCCTCCTTGTCCTTGTCGTCCTCTTCATCCTACTTCTTCACCTCCACGTCCTCTTCCTCGGCCTCCTCTACTTCTCACTCTTTCTGCTCCCTCCATTGTACTCCGCACACACAGCTTACCTGTATTATAGTGCTTAGGCTGATTGCAAAGTGAACGAATTATCTAAAAAAGTTTTCACATGTGAAAGTGTGCCAGACAGTTGGCAAATTAGTGTTAATGATAGCCATACATGTGTATACTTTTGCTAGGAGTGTGTTGGAAATTTGGAAATTGAGTGTTGTGCAGTGAATTGTGCCTACAGTTTTGCAAAGTGTGTGTTACGAAATTGCAAACTGAGTGCAAAGCAGTTTTTGTGCTTTTGGTTTTGCAAACTCAGTGAGTGGTTTTGCTATAAGTCTGAATAGTTTTAGGAATTGTGCTACAGGAATCACAGTTAGAGTTTAAGCATTCAGAAAAAACTGTAATAGCTGAGTATAAAGCCTCAGTTTTATCTGAACTTAGAAGCAGGGAATTAGAGGTTATTCAGCCCTGTGGGAAAACCTGCAGGTTACCTAATTGGTGTGTGTCATCTGGCTTCATGGATAAAGCTCAGTATCATCTGCATAGAAATGAAAATGCAAGCCTTCTAATAATACTGCCTAAGGGAAGCATTTATAATGCCTGTATAATGCAAGCAAAGTAAGCAGTGGTTGTCAAATCTAAAAACAGACATACATTTTTTTTAAAAACTAACTAAAGGAATTTCTTCCATTATAGTCATAAAGCTTTTTGCCTGTTTGCATTAATTAATCTTTTAAATTACTGTCATGTATTATTATTATTTTCATAGTTTTTGTTGCTTTCTTTCCCAAAGGAATGGTTTGAAAAAATTCCTCCCTGGACTAATAATAAATATTTTTTGGTGCTATATTAGATATATATGTAATCATATTTATAGTAATAGTTTGCGAAGGTGAAAACAGGAAGCACAAATGGTGTTTTTTTTTTAATGTGATCCAATTTATCCCGTTAAATTGTTAACTGAAGTCCTTGTTTGTGCTCCCAAAAAATTGGTACCTTTGGTTATGGAAAACTTAGGCCCTCTCGCTACCTTTGCCAAACCTTCTATCAGGAACTTTGGTGTAAATTTTGACTCAGCTCTGACTTTGGTCTCATTTCGTTTGGATTATTGCAATTCTTTGTTCACTTGTAAAGCTTCTGTGGATCATTTGCAAGCTGTTCAGAACACTGCCGCAAAGCTTCTGACCAAATCTTCTAAATTCTCAGTTGCACTGGCTCCCCACAAAATTCAGAACCCACTTCAAGATTTTGACTTTGACATTCAGGGCTCTGCCTGGTCAAGCACCAACCTATATCAGAGATCTTTTACATCAGTACATCCTAGGGCTGCACGATTAATCGTTAGAAAATCGCGATCTCCATTCATACTTATGTGCGATCTCATTTCCAAATGACAACGATTTAAAAAAAAAAAAAAAAAAAAAAAAAGAAGATGACGACGATTGTACCGCATTTTGATCCGGGACGTAATCTGCATGGAAACAAGCGCTCACTCTTCCTGCTCAACAAATGGCAAGGGCGGAGCCTTATACCACGTGATACAGAAGCTGTGCCGTGTGATGCTAAAATTAACAGGGAAAAAACAACGGAGAGCACGTCAGGGATGAGGAGAAAGTGACGGGAGAAAATCCGTCCCGGTCAACCACCCAAACATCAGTACAACAACAACAACAACAATCTTTATTTATAGAGCACATTAAAAGCCAGGGGCATGCCAAAGTGCTTTACATGAAACAATAAAACAATAAAATGATTTACACTAAAACATCAGAATCATATAGGTATGGGATTATGTTCACAGGTAAAAACCACTAATAGGAACAGTCAATAGCACACAGCTGTAGCAAAGAAGAACTGTACCATCATACACAGTGATAGAGGACATAGGCAACGCAACAATAAAATAATAAAATAATTAAGACTATAACGTCAGAGTCATATAAGTGTGAGATTATGTTCACAGGTAAAAACCACTAATAAGAATAAACTATAGCACACAGCTAAAGCAGAGTAAAGCTGTAAAGCTGAACCATCAAACACAGTGATGGAAAACATTGACAGCACAGGACAACGCAAAACAACCAGACACATTAGAACATTAGGACAACTCACTAGAAGCAAGGCGAGAATTTAACTGGTAGAAAAAGCAATTTCAAACAGATATGTTTTAAGCCGTGATTTAAAAGATTGAATAGAATCAGACGCCCGGATGCCAATCGGGAGACTGTTCCACAGCTCAGGTGCAGCTAGAGCGAACGCTCGATCACCTCTAGACTTCAAGCGAGATCTGGGCTGAACCAACAATGACTGTGAGGAAGATCTTAAGGCCCTCGTAGGAAGATATGAATTTAAGAGTTCCTTAAGATAACTTGGCCCTGTGTTATTGGTAATTTTAAAAGTAAACAACAGAATTTTAAATTGAATACGAAATTTCACAGGCAACCAGTGCAGATCGGCAAGGACGGGAGTGATGTGATCAAACTTCCTAGTTTTAGTTAGAATGCGTGCAGCGGCATTCTGGACTGTCTGTAATCTATGTAAGAGGGTAGAGTGGAGACCATAATAAAGTGAATTACAGTAATCTAGTCGTGACGTAACAAAGGCATGGATAAGCTTTTCCAAGTCATTGTGCGGGATGTAATGTTTGGCCCTGGAAATAAGGCGAAGTTGGTAGAAACTAGATCTGACGACAGCAGATACTTGTTTGTCAAGTTTAAATGAGCTGTCAAGTAGCACACCCAGATTCCTAACAGTGTCAGGGAAAGAACTAGTGAGAAAACCAAAAGCATCATGAAGTTTGGCATGAAGAGCGTCACTGCCAAAGATCATAATTTCAGTTTTCTTATCGTTAAGGATAAGAAAATTTGCCAGAAGCCATTGCTTGACCTCACACATGCACTCTCGAAAGTTACTCACGGACATAGCTAGATCATCATTCAGCTCAAAATAGATCTGGATGTCATCGGCATAATAGTGAAAGGCAATGTGGTATTTCTCCAAAATGACACTTAAAGGAAGCATATACAGTGAGAACAGGGTAGGGCCTAGCACAGATCCCTGGGGAACACCACAGCAAACAGGTACAGCGGAGGAGGAGGAGGTAGCCAAGTGAACCGAAGAGAGCCGATCGGAGAGGTAAGATTTAAACCAATCCAAGGCAGTGCCCTTGATGCCTACAGTGTGCTCTAGTCTCGCCAATAGTATGTTATGGTCAACCATGTCAAATGCCGATGAAAGATCCAATAGCACTAGGACAGAGGGGCGTCCATTGTCAGCCATTAGTAAAAGGTCGTTAAAAACTCGAAGCAGTGCTGATTCAGTGCTATGGTGTTGTTTAAAGGCCGATTGATATTTATCATTAATGTTATTCTCATCCAGGTAGGTCTGAAGTTGAAGCAGAACTACCTTCTCAAGAATTTTAGCCACAAAGGGAAGTTTGGAAATCGGCCTATAATTGGCATAATCATTTTGATCGAGATTACTTTTTTTAAGAACAGGTTGGATTATGGCATGTTTAAGAGCTGATGGTACGTAGCCGGACAGCAAGGAGGAGTTCAATATGGACAAAAGACAAGGTCCAATTGTACTAAAACAATCCTTGACTATACGGGATGGAAGAGCATCATGTACAAGATTAGTATTATTGAGTTTCTCAATTAGATGCTTCAGAGCAGAGAGAGAAACAGGTTCAAATTGACAAAAAGTAGTGGAACAATCGGGGGTGGGCAAACGGTCGGTCACCAAAGGAAGTGTAGATTTAAGAGATGCGACTTTATCCAAAAAATAACTTGAAAATTTTTCACAAAGGCCCGGGGAGCATGGCAGAGGCATAGAGGGGCAGGGGTTTACCACAGAGTTGACAGTAACAGGAACCTTATACAGCGCTTCACATCGAACTTCCGCAGGCACAAAGAAATTACGGAGGCTATCACTTATCACCTGACCAAAGATATGGCTCCCATCAACACTGTGAAAAAAGAGGGATTTAGGAAAATGATCAACACCCTAGACATATGCTACACAGTGCCGTCCTGCAACTATTTTTCTATTGTTGCACTACCTGCTCTATACACGCAGTGTCGAGCAACGGTGGAGACGGAATTACAAGCAGTACAACATTTTGCGGCAACAACAAAATGTGAGACATTTATTGTTTTTATGTTCAGTCTCAACTGTTACGAAGTTGATGTGCAGTTAATAAGTGCAATAAATATTTATACTGGAAAAGAAAATCGTGAGAGAATCGTGATCTCAATTCTAAGCCAAAAAATCGTGATTCTCATTTTATGCAAAATCGTGCAACCCTAGTACATCCCCAGCAGATCCCTGAGGTCATGTGATCAGGGCTTGCTGGTCGTCCAACATACGAGGCTGAAAACGAAAGGCGATAGAGCGTTTGTAACTGTGGCCCCCAGACTCTGGAACTCCCTTCCTTTAAGCCTGAGATCTGTGGACTCAGTGGTTTCATTTAAAACAGCTAAAAAACCATCTTTTTTAACTTGCTTTTGGTTGATTTCTGTTTTTATGTTTTAGCTTTTCTGTGAAGCACTTTCTGATTTCTGTCTTGAAAGGTGCTAAACAAATAAAATTTTACTTTCTTACTTTAATTAAGTAGTTGAGGCATGTTGATATTTGATGTTTTGTTAGTAAATGTGAAGTAAAAGTAAAAGTGGCTTTTACAGAAAGTAAAAGTCAATGCACATTACTGATTAATTAATGCACAAATATAAATTGAACTGGTCCCAGCAGAGAACCCTGAGGAACTCCATAATCAAATTTTACATCTGTTACATACCCATAATCTTTCACTCTACTTTTGTTATTGTTTTATTGTATTGGCTATAGTTACGCTGTCTCGAGACTATTGATTACAAGAAATTCCAAATAAAGAGAGTAGAAATAAAACGAATAAAACTGTTTTTTTTTTTGTTTTTTTAAAAGACCTACAGGAAATGTGATTACTTGAAATCATTTTAGTTGCTAACTCTCCTATTATAATGATTACTACAGCCCATTCACTGCTTTGTGTGAATAGAGTTAACTGTGATTCAGTGCTCTCTGGCCTTTACCTTATCCAGATAAATAAACTGCCCAGTGTCTCATTTTCTCTCTCACACTATCTTTGTGCATGTGCAGCTACAATTCTCATGCACCTGTTTATTACATTAATTATATTAATCAAGTAAATCCTTATGCCCCTAGGTGATGACTTTGATTTGACTGAAGAGAAAATGAAACAAAAATATATTCCTTCAGCAAGAGTAGAGCTTCATAAGAGGTCAAATACATGCTAAATCAAAGATATAGGGATGTGGAAAAATCATAACTAAAACAGAAAGCTTTGCCTCATTTTGTAGCCAAGATATGAAGTACCATAAAACTGTTTTTTTTAAAAAGATGAAAACAGTGGGGCATTGCAGCTAACTTGGAAATTTATTTACACTTTCATCTCACTTTCTGTAACCAACTGTGCCATTCCTATTCATCCTTATGACTATGTTAAACTCAAGTTAGAAGTCTGTTTTCTAAGTAGAACAGACAGTCTGCTAATAATTCCACAAACTTTCTAAACAAACTAATGACCACCAGCGTTGTCACCAGAGAGGGGCATTGGTAGGCACAGCCAATGAATGAAAATATTGTATTTTGTACTGCATACCATTTATTATAAAGGTTTATTTACTAAACTTATAATATCTCCATATTACTGCCAGTATATTTTAAATCTTATTCTACAATTAAAAGACAAAAAAAATGTGTGTGTCTGTGACCAGACCAGTCTCACTGTGATTCTGTTCACAGAGTTTGCTCTGATATGAAAAAATGCTCACTGAAAACAAATACAATCACACCATAATAACATTAACTATGATCTCAGTACAGTGTCAATATAATTCTGATTGCCAGACAGCTATAGAAGAAGGCATAATACTTTCTTCCAAATACAAGGTGATCACCCATCAAGCGTATGTCAATCAATCCACTTACTGCAACACAATCTCACATCATCTGTAGACAGGAAGTCAAAGAGAAAATGATAAAGCTGGAACAGTTCTTTAACCTCCTAGGACCTGTCCACATATGTGGACATCAGATTTTGGGTTATTTAGACCAAAATACTCATTTTTTCTCTACAAGGGCCTGATGTGGCTCTCATTTTTCTTAGAAACAAAAAAATAAATAAAATCTGGTAATCCTTTGTTTTTACATTCATGGGGTCCCAATCAGCCCAAATATCAAAGAGAAATTAAAAATGCATGCCGTGGAAGAGTTTGGGTCTTAGGAGGATTTTTTTAGTTTCCCGAAATACAAACTGCATGAGACCAAATGGGATTTTACTTTTAGCTGTAGTGAATTTAATCCCATTTTTTTAAGGTTATTAGGTAAATATTCATCACTTTTAAATGAGTATTATTAATAGTTGTATAAAAGTCTTAGCAGTTTTAGAGCTGATAGTCATACCATCATACTGCACGGAAATTAACTGCAATTCAGGCAAACGTGCCGAAAGAAGCTTTTTCCACAAAGTTTGCAATGAGTTGGAGTGAACGAAGCTAAAGGACTAAAACAATTATTTACATCTGCTTACAGACAATAGAAGCCCAACTATTTTACTTTAGTTTCATAAATACACGTAAGTAATCTGGAATGAAACAAAACAACAACCATGATTATTTTAGCCATCAGCTATATCTAAATTTTTTCACTTAGTTAGCAAACATGTAATTATTGAATTTGCAAACATTGAAAATATGTATTTCAAAAGTGATTGCCTTGAAATTAAAATACATAAATTTATGGAAAAAAGAGGTGGCTGGGTCTCTTATACAAGAATCAGGCCCAGAGTAACAGGTGGTTTGTTTGCTTTTTTTTTTTATATTGGCCATCTTGCATGGGTATCTGCCAGTCACTTCTAGTCTTGAGCCTTGACTACATGAAATCTGTGAATGGAGACAGGAGCAGTAAGCAATGGATCAAGCACCTGCAACTGGCAGGTCAATCAAGAGTCGAGTCAATCAAAACCAAAAGTGGCACTTGAAGGCAACCAAGGGTCTTTCCATAGGTCCACATACTGAAAATGTTTATGTCTTTTACTTCCTCTAGACAGATCTTGATGATCAAAGGTCACCTTTCTGCCATCTCGGCCTTTTGGCAACAGTTGAAATTTCACCACTTAAATGAACTTATTCATAACAGAACACAAAACAAGCACTTCATGGCAAAAATTAATCCCAAAAAAATAGCAGATGTAGTATAAGACACTAATGCATGCTGGCTAGTCAGTTAAGGATTTATGACAAACTCTTACATAGACAGAAGCATAGTCAGACCACAAGTGAAACTTTAATGTGTGTATAAAAAGTGGTTGGTTGTGGTGACTGTAAATGACCCAGATTATTTGTTTATTTGATATTTTTTCAAACACTTAAATCCCTGAACAAATTATACCTTATAATATAGATTAGACTCTTATTTTGAAATTCGGAACGGGCAACTTCCGGGAAGGAAGATCGAACTGCTACTGCTTGCCACAGAAAAGGTTAATGAGAAACTTATTGTTTTCCATCCATCTTTAAATTAGCATCTAGCTGGAAGGCGAACAGGTATGTTTGTGTATTGTACTTGTTGTTTAAATTTCGGACAATTTGTAAATGTATTACTTGATTGTTAACAAGTTTCTGAGTGATCTAGCAGGCTGATCCTGTGCCTTTTCTGTGAATTATGGTCCATCCGTAATGATCATTGAGTGCATCGTCTGAATAAAGTCTGGCTGGAATGCTACAGTGACTGAAGGCTATTGATATCAAGAGGCTGTGCAAGAAATTCTGTAGAAAAGTTGTTCATAATGAATTTCTTACAGTCATACAAAAGTTGAAACAAAAAAAAGTAAATGCAGATAGCTAGCTAAATAGATACACAGATGTCCTTTCTATCGAAATAGAAGCTGGTGCCAGTGTCACTGCACATCATTCTCTCTCAATGAAATTGTGAGCATCCACTTTTAAGCTGCCCAAGTCAACCCATATGGAGAAGAAATAGAAAAAAACTTATAAAAGACTTGCATCAGATTTGGCTTACTTCATATAGTGAATCATATAAGGCTTATATGATTTACTCATGAAAGTTGGCACTTTCTCATTACTTTCATATATTGTTTTAATAAGTATCCAAAACATACAAGTTTCATTTATATAATTTTTCAAGGGATTTTATATCTGTTTTCACTCTTGTATGCTTTTCAAACAAGTTCCACACAAGACAGATACAAACTTTATAAGATTTATATCTTTTCCATATGGGAAGTGACTTGGCGTTCTTGAATATTCAGAAGTCTTTGGGCAGCATTCTCAAATTTGTTATATGTCTTTAGAAATATCCAAACTTTTTGGCAACCCTAAAACTGTCAAACACTCTGTGGTTGAAAGGTTTCAACTTAGATCAATAAGATGAGTCACTTTGAAATCTAGTGCTTGCTTTCACTTCTGTTTTGTCATAGAGTTTTTCTATATCACCCTGGTAACCTGACAGCAGTGGATGGATGCACAGGCCTGAGGACATTTTGAGTTAATAGATACGTACAGTATACACACACACACACACACACACACACAAAGAGATTCACTCGCTGGTAAAATGAGACCATCCAACCAAACCAGCAGGGTGAAGAAGAGGCCGATGATGTGACCGGATTGGCCAGGCCACACTGGAACAGGGAGGAGATGAGATTGGGGGGGGGGGGGGGGGGGGGGGACAAAAAGGGAGGAGGGGGTGAGTAGCAGGGAGCAAGGCAGTATCACGTGACCGAGTCCAGCAGAGAGTATTATAATAGGCCCCCTCTCGGAGCAGAGAGGCAGAGGCTGGATGTGAACCAAAATCCCTCTACCACACACAGGCTGGCCATTGTTGGCTATTCAGTGGACTCCATCTCGGGGCACTTTATCATTCAATTAGGACAGCTTTCACACTGCACACCACAGAAAAGAGGCCTTCAATCAAACTGAAAACTTCACACTGGCCCTGGAGGGGAGGCAGAAAGGGGACTCGCAGTTGTCACCCCACTTTCATTTTTCCAACTTGTTGTTGTCGTCGTTCACCAAGGCCTTGAGAGGAGAGAGAGAGAGCAAGAGAGAGAGAATAGATGGAGAGATGTGAGGAAAAGAGGAGGACAGCAGAGGAAGTACCATTACATGTTTGGTACCACGTGTGTGTTTATGAAGCTGATGGAATGCATCTAAGTGGGTGAGGGGTTAAATTTGGTAAGTGGTCGTGGAGGAGGGGGAGAGACAGCGAAAGAGTGAACAGAGAGGGGGAAAATTCAAAGCTCGGCAAAGAGAATGGCACAAAAGAGTATACTTGAAGGAAATAATGGGAAGTATGTTTGGGGGGGGGGGGGGGGGTAGGAGCTCACCAACTGATCAAAACACAGCGTGAAGAGCGAGAGGTACGAGGGGAGAGGAAGGGAGTAAGCAGACTGATAAACAAGTTAGTGAAGGAAGCAGAAAAGCTACCAGGCGATGAAGACTGGAGGAAGGACACATCTGCACCGTAATACACCAAATGACAATAACTGTTTGGCTTAATATCTAAAGTCTAAACTTAAACATTTTCCTTTGGCATACCCAAGTGACATATTATTATAGACGATCTTAGTTCCCTCAATTTTTATTAAGACATGACTCAAAATAATGTAACTCAACTATCACTATTTATTTTATGAGGTAACAGGTTGTCTTAAGGCACACTGTAAACCTAAGCGCTAAAATAATGTGCAATTGCATTATCGCGTTTGCCTAAAGTAATTAAATTAAATATAATCTATTATTTATTATTATTGGTATTACTATTATTATTATTATTATCCTTAATAATTTTTATAGGTATTTCAACTATAACTAAAATATTACAAATATTACATAACAGGTAATTAAATATTTGAATTCTCTAAGCTTTTGACTTTTGAATTTGTTGCTCTAATTTTTGAGTTCTTTTCCAGCTCAAATAATTTAGCCAAAAAGTGTTTCACTATTAGGTGAGCATACTGTCCACAAGGCTTACCTGCGTATTACTTTGCGTGACAACATTCTACAGCTACTGGTCCAATAACAAAGGTTTATCTCAACCTCCTCCTAATTACGTCTTTCCCTCACGCCCAACCGGTCGCGGCAGATGCCCGCCCCTCCCTGAGCCTGGTTCTGCTGGAGATTTCTTCCTGTTCAAAGGAAGTTTTTCCTTCCCACTGTCCCCAAATGCTTGCTCAAAGAAGGTCATCTGATTGTTGGGGTTTTCTTTGTATTATTGTAGGGTTACAATATACAATATAAAGTGCCTTGAGGTGACTCTTGTTGTGATTTGGTGCTATATAAATAAAAGCAAAATTGAACTGAATTACTTACAGTTATCTCCTCACACTTATATACCACTCTTCTAGTCTTACTAACCACTTAAAGCATTTTAGATAATAAATCACATATAACCATAAATTCATACAGCATTTTATCCTGTAAACTGTAAGCACTTTATCTGTCACATCCACACCCACTGTAGATTCACTAGTGACCCAACATGCATGTCTCTGGACTATAAGATGCCACCAATCAATAAGTTACAAATCAATGTTATATATCAATCAAGATCTTAATATGCATTGTTTACTGTGCGCTTGCAATGTGGCAGCACAATTAGAACTGGTGCTCTCCTTTAATAGTACTTCATTAATACAGTCTACTTTAAAAGTCTTAATCTACAAGTCTACAAATGTTAATTGTTCTTAATTACACATATGTCCCCTCTAAAGTGAAGCCTTGCTCATAACTTATTCATAGTAGTTTGACACTTAATAACATGCCCAGGTTCCTTAAAGCAGCCTTTTAGATCCATTGTAGTACACAGAGCCTGCAGTCACGAGACCCTATTTCTAATGAGCGACCTTAAAAAAAATGGACATGTATTGAGACACAACAGATTTTTATCCCATCTAGTAAAACACAAAGATTTTCAACCATACAGCTAGATAGTTGTTATTTTAATAAAAGGGAGTGATGTATTTTAACTACATTACAAAGGTCAGAAAAGAGCTTCATGTGTTGCTCCTTTCAAGCAGTATAGAGTTAATTAGTGTTACAACTGATTGAGCCAAACTTTATGAAGTATAAAAATTGTTTTTATAAATAGCTAGGGTAGCTTAGCAGAGTAGCCTTTGGTCTCATGTGGTTTAAGTTCACATGGTTAAATCACACGTTTTGTTTTATTAAAAATTAATCCATGGTACTGATAGCAACACATTAGATGCAGATTCTGTATTTTTTCCTTGCGTTCTTTTAAAAATAGAGAGCATTATCTTGCTAATCAGGTTTTCAGCTATTTTTAATATTATTCATATTAACATTAATAACAGGACTACTATTATTAAAAAACATTAAACAAGTTTAATTTTAGGGTTTTACAGAGCATATATTTACTTAACGTTTTCAAAAAGTGAAGTAATAATTTACTCTACTGAACAAACGATGAAGTAAATAAATGCAAATACAAGGGCATTTTATAGCATTATATTTGTAGTATTTTATTATCACTGTCTTACTGAAACAGAGTTGGCCCAAAATGAGTTCCTGCCCCAGAGCAAAATGTTTATCTGGCCATGCTTAAACTTGATCTATTCAGATTATTTTGAGCATTATATTTTTTATTCTTGGACTCTACAAGAATAGCTTTGCATGATTCACAGTTTAAAATAGTACCTATTTATCTTGTACTGGGCCTTGGTGCTGTTCATTCAACTCAGTGAAAAGTGCTGTTTTATCTTATCTGTTGTATATAAAACTAATACTAATAGAGAAATAACAGTTTCCACCTCCCCCTTTACCAAACCTTTTTTTAATGGTGCAATGTAATGATGATAACATGATGTAATGATATACTTACTCAAAGATACCTTAAAGATATTTCCCCTGCAGTATCTCTATATATTGATGCTACTGCGTCCTTTTATGTACAGCTTATAAACAAATACATTTATATTTCAGTGACACCGCCACATACTTTTCAACTTTGTGCGTACTTTGCTTTATACATCACAGCAGTTTTACACTGTGGTGATGCACATTTTTGAATAAGAAATGCAAGTATTTTGTCCACCAATGAATTCACTACAGAGAATCTGTTGGTTAAGTAGTTACTGTAAAATGAAAGCAACCACATTGTAGAGGCACAGATAAACATTGAGTACTTGCAGGCAGAAAGTAAGTCCTACATGAGTCATGTTCCCAGTGTTTAAAATCAGAAGTGCATAGGTACGAGCTGATGATGCGCCTCTTTTTCTCCATGCTCAAAGTCATCACTCACTTCAGCTGGCACAAGCAGCAGAGAAACTTACTTCTACTGAGGGAGCTGAAGGTTTTGCCTGGCAATACTTAGCAAGCACTGGATTGTTGAGTAGGGTGGGTGGCACAGGCCACCATTATTAAAAAAAACATTATTAAAATCACTTCAGAGAAAAGAAGAAGCACTGTGTCATCAGACAGTGTGGCTACATTCCTCTTTTTCCTGAGGATGACTCAGGAGCGGCGCACTCATGTATCAGTACTACTGTAGCCGAATGTGTGTGCGAAAGAGAAAGGGGAGGGCGTGTGTGAGTCAGGAGTGTGTGTGTGACTGCATTTCATTCGACATCAGGTCCATATTCCAGATATTACTGTAAAATACACATACGCATAATTCTGTTCTGAGTCACGTGTTGATCCTAAACAACTCTCTGACATACTTCAGTGAGCGTGCGCGCGCTAGATGGTCCGGTACTGGAGCAGTCCTCGGCTACAGCTCACCACAGCAGCGCACCACAATACTTCCACTTTTGGCTCAGATTGAAAACTTTGCACGTGAACAGATGATATTAGGAATGCTGATGATCACGAACACATCACATTATTGGCACATTCACGGAAAAAAATATTGAAATTTAACAAAATCTGGATAGAATTATAGTGAAGAGAAAAGAATAAAAACACTTCAAAGGTTCTACGTTCCCTGTTGTTGGACAACATTCTTCTTTTTAGAAAACCTGTTCCCGATTACAATTATTAGACAATACAAAAATTAGAGAAAAGGGCTACAATTTTCACATGCAAAAATTAAAATTCCAAAAATTTTAATATTTAGAGTTGAAACTATTTATATTGTAACTTTTTATGATCTCAACGTGCCATTTTAAACATGTTTTGAGGACTGACAAAGTTATTAATCAACTATTTGTAGCCCTAAAAATAATTAAATATGTTTGGCTGTAAAAGTTTGTTCCATCAAACTTTTAATAATAATTCAATCACCAGACAACCAGCCTGTAACAGATTGCAGAATTGTTTGTATTTTGTATTGACAGATTTGAAAAATAATAATAATATAATTAAAAATCACTAGTTGTAGCTTCTCTTATGTAAATATTTGTTATGTGCCAGTGCACTGAATGAATCTGGGTTCTGCACTGCTGGTACAAACAAAAACGTTTTCTTCGTTGTTTTAAACAAGAACTGAAAATAATCCCCATCTGCAGCCTAAACCTCTAGCAAGAAACCTATATAAATGCCAATCAGACATCAGGCATTTCATTAAAAGGAAAAACACCCAAAATGCTCTTTTACAATGACAAGTGTGCGTGAAGTGAATTAAAAGAGTTAATGCTCAAACAGAAAAGTCATTAATAAAATATAAATAACTATTAAGAAAAAAAACACACAAAAACTTGTGTTTTAAACAGTCGTAACATGTTATGAACTGAACTATTATTCACTTGCTTGAAAGAATGAATTTCAGTGATAATGAAAATAAAAATTATGATTTCAATGAATTCATAGACACCAAAAACATAAAAAGAGTGTATTCTGTTTTGGGGGGGTTTTTCATGGCAGAAATGCACAACTGAGGTCATCTTTGAAACTAGCTGCAAGGATAATGTCAGCTAAAATCAACAGCAATTTGTTTTTTGTCTTGTTTTCTTTCTTCTTCTTCTTTTTTTTTAAAAAAAGTGCTGCTCTGAAGGACAGTCAGTTTATGCAGATGCTTCTAAAATATTTTATCTTCCCTAAATTGGACCTGATTTTTTTTTTTTGCTTCCTATGGTACCTCCTAAGGTAAAAAACAAAAAAAGAAATGCCAAAAGGTTAATAGCTACATGTATAGTCATAAAAAATAAGCAATTGTATTTTGTTTTTAAAAAAAGAAGACAAAAACTCACCAAATAACAACTGTTCAAGTATATCTTAGCAAAACCTAAAAAAGCTTGACAGGCCTTTGAAGCTCTACTTGTACTAAGAGTCGTATATATATAAAATATATTCAAATATATGTATATAAAAATAAAGGCTTTTTTTAGATTTTACAAAGCTCAAAGTGAATCTCACAGAATCATTTACATAAACTGTAAATGTAGCATACCCAGTTAACTACAATTTACAACAGCAAACCAAATTGTATGTCCTGACCATATTAGTCAAAGGGAGATGGGTTTAATTATAATAATTTTCTAGTAATAGATTTGAATCCACCCTGGGTGTCATTTTTTCAGCAACTCCAATTGAAGTTACTGCTCACCTATTACAGAAACTTTCTTCAGTAATGTAAATCATGACTGGCACAAATTCCTGCTATTTTAAGAACAGTGCCTGGCTTTTAGTTTTCTGGTTTAGCGTATTTGCTTTCTTTTTTTCATGTTATTTTTAAAACTAGTTTCAAATGTATGAAACTAGTAAGGCACCCGTGGATAAATCATAAGAATGTCAAAGTCTCTTTTTGTTATACTTCAGCATAAATTTATGAGTTTGTAGCAGAGGTCTAATCCTACCCCTTCTCTGTTACATTTAGGGTAGTTTAAAAAGCCGTAATGTAATACTGGAACTTAGCAGTTCAGTGCAATACAAGAAAAATGCAATTTCCTTACTATCATGCCTTTTAATGGCTCCGTAGCTGGTAAGAATGCTGATGTTTACCTTACCAGATAAGCAATACAAATAATAAAAGATTACCAGGAAAGTTGAGTTAATTTAGAAATGTACCAATACACTGGACGACCATTAGTATAAGTAGAAACTCACCTTCCAAAGTTCAGATCACCTGACTTGAATTCAACCAATGGCAATCACTAATGTTTATCCATTGTAGAAATTTAGCACTGGCCAAAAAGAAAAATCCCTATCACAAACGGGAAACTTTAAAAAGTACATTAAAAAACAATATTGCTGTCTGCATCAGCTATAAGACAACCAACAGATTGATAGTTAACAAAATAGCTACCATCAATCCATCCATTTTACTCTGTGTGTGCTAAATGGACTATTTAGCACACACTATATAAGCTATATAAGCGCTTTTGTATTTTTTTTTCTATCCTTAAGTACCTTTCTAGCTAACATTCACACACATTCAGACATGTAGACCCTGCTTCACCTCCTACACTACAGCCACCCCGTATCGAATTAATGCCGCATCTCGCAGCCCTTGAGCTGTCATGGGGTTAAAAGCAATGTACACCCTGAATAGGTCACCAGCAACGACAGCTAAAATCTGTTAGGTATATCAATGGTTGTTTTTGTAAGAAATGAGAGTCCCAACTTTGTATACTACTAACTATGATCAAAAAAAATGCAAAAACGTTTGTTAGTCCTGTCCTTTTAAAAACAAATCTCTCCATTCAGTATCTATCTTTAAATTTGTCACACCATTTATTTGATAATATCACCTAACAGTCAAGATGTTTGCTAACTCATTGAAACAGTAAAAGCCAGGTTATAGCATCATGCTCACATGATTATCTGAGTAGACTGTTCTTTTACATTTCACATCCTCTCCCCTAATCTCTAATCTCTAGGTTCTCTTTACTTTTTTATGTTACTAACACAAAAACGATTTAAAAAAAAACAAAAAAAAAAACAGCTCCTTTCTTGGTGTCAAGAGGTCAGCATCAAGTTTTCTAGGTAGGAATGTGTCCATGAACCCCCAGTGGTATATGCACAGAAGCTTGTTCAAGTCTGTTTTGAGTTTACAGAAACCATGAATTGACCTTAACTAAAGGGGGTTTGGGCATAGTGAATGATCAGTTAAGATGGACCAACTGTTTCCAACAATATTTAACATAAGTCCATGACAAATGGGAAATCTCCATCTGTTGTTGTCATGTGGTGGCATAAATCAATAGTAGATGAACAGGGTGAGGTGTGAGCTGTATTGCCTGTAGTAAAATCGCATGACATTTTTTACATTTCATCCCCCTTCTGCTCCTTTGTCCTTTCACCTACCAAACTCCACCTGACCAGATGTAAATTTTTCAGTCTTTCACTGCAAACTATTTCATACTTGTGTTTATTTCCAACTGTTCCCCTCTTTTACTTGGTCTGCAGTGGATCATCCTTGGAACCAACAGGCCTTCTACTATTCTCGAGTCGGTCAGTGCCTAAGGTTAAGTACAAGTCTATCAGTGCCTGAGAGACGACCCCCTAAACCAATGCTGTGTTTACTGGAGAGAGACGAGCCTATTAATAAATCTGTTGCAGACAGCCTGGCGGAAGTGGCCTGGGGCTGTAAACTCAGTCTGTGAGAGAAGGATGGATGAAGGGCAAAAGAGAGGGGGAAAAGGTGGACAAACTCTTTGAAAAAAAGAAAAGCAAGAACAATAAAAAGCAAAAGAGAGAGGATGGAAAGAAATGAGGATGTATGGAATTGGAGAAAGGGGGAAGGACTAGAGGTAAATGAGGGAGAGGAAAGAGGGTGTGTATGTGTGTGTTTTGTGTGGTGTAAACCATGGGTGCTTTTTGATGGATGAATCTAGGTTCTGAAAAGCCACAGCTGCCCTGTTCTTCCTAGAAAAAGATCCATGAGGAAAAGTGGCAGTATGTGGTTCAAGCATCTCGCATCCTCATACTATTTCTGACTAGCATACTGCAGCACCCATCAGAATGTGCCTGGGTCTGAAAAACCTCTGCAAGAGTGAGTAAATGAGAGCATGTGTGCCTGTATTATTAACTTTGTGCCTATGCATAGTAAAAATGACAATGTGAGGGTTCTTTTGTTGTTGTTGGGTTTTGGGTTTGTTTGTTTTTTACTTTAATTAGTCTTGTAAATATCTGTGCATATGTGAGACTTTATGTGCCTATGTAAGCTCCTCCACTCATTTGTATGCCTGTTTTCAATCAGTGTATTATACAGCAAAACATCTTTTTCTCTCTGTCATAGCTGCCAGGCTAAATGTTGTAAATGTACATAGAGTTGTATTTAGTAAAAATTGGGATAAAGATTGCTGTTTGGGACATATTTATGCACCCAGCAATATTAGTCCCCAATGCCTAAACCTACTAGCTTACTTCTTAGCCTTTAACATCATGTGAACTTAGTAAAAACCATCTAAATTATATATGACTTCAACATGGGTTCTGTCCATATACATGGTGTTAAGAATATCTGGTCAAATTAATTAATTAATAATCTTCCACACTAAAAAGTCATAAACTCAGCATACAGACTTAATAGTAAGGTCAGTCAACTTTAGCTAATATTACCCACCAGTTACCAGCCACATTTAGCTAAAGCAGCAGTTCCACTGGTATTGTTATTATAACGATAATGTTATGATTATGATGCACACGAACAAAAAGTCAGCAAAAAGTTTCAGTAATATTTTCCTTGTTCTATGTATTCAAACTTTGGTAATGTTACCTGACATTAGCATTGGTATACATTAGCTATGGTATTAGCTATGGTAGGCTAGCCATCACATTGCTATCTATACAGCAAAACTAAAGCAAAACAATTCCATCCAACAAACCTCTGATTTGTAATTTTATATATTTTATTTATTGTTTACTCTATTTAATTTGTAAAATATGTGTACACACACACACACACACACACACGTAGAAAAATATTTAGTATACACATCCAGAAATGCATATACTATTATATATTGTACATATATTTATTAGTTTCAGATGTAGCCATTGAGTATGTAATACTTGGACTTCAGACTACAAGTTAGACTTGATTGTCAGGCTTCATGGGACAATAAAGCTAAACTTTTTGGATTCTACAAAGCTGCTTTTATTAATTTAGCAAAAAAAATTACTAATTTCATAATAACGGTAATAAAGAAGTTGCACACCCAATTTTCCTAAATAAAATAAATACAGTCTAATACTGGAAAAAATTGTGATTAAAACCAGTGAAAATCATCAAGAATAAAATTAAGCTTTTGAAAATATTCACTTATTTTAATCAAAGTATTAGCCAGTATTTTTTCCAGTCTTGACATTTATAAGTATTTCATAACATTTAGTAGTATGGCAGTTTGTAGCTCTTGGTAGGAAAAACAAATTACTGCTGATTTTTTTTTTTTTTCTTTGACCACATTACCACTCAATATCAGACCCACATTCTGAGCTACAGATTTATCCTTTTGCTTTTCTATTTCTTGCTCCCTTGTTCAGTCTTTCTCAGAATTCATAACTTCTTTCTGCTTTCACACCCAACATACAGCTCTCAGCCCTCTCTCACACAATAGCCTGAAAGCGGAGCAGCTAATGTGTGAAGCCTCACATATTGCAAATAAATTAAATGAAATATCTGTTTACCTGCTAGTCCCATGCAGTGTTCAGTGTAATGTGTTTCTGTAATCACATTAAATTTTTCAGTAACACAGTGACATGTTAGTTACAATTATGTTGTGACATTGTTTTACAAAGATTCTTTAGTTGTTTGCACACCAGGCAGACAGAAAGAAAAAAGCATCAAGTTAACATGTTTTCTTTTTTCCTGTGCACTTGCCCTACTATTAGCTGATTTCTGTCTATATGAAGAAAAGAGGAAAAATGTGGTGTGGAGCTTTTAGGCAGTAGAAATATGGACATTAATTTTACTTTTATTCCATAAAAGGACAAAAGCACGATGGTGAAATGCAAACTGTATCAAGACAAATACAACCGCACTGTGCTAACACAAGGTGGACTCTTTGCAAACATCTGCACAGACAGCATACTAACAGAAAGCTAGCCAAGAGCCCAGAATTATTTTAAAGCTGAGGGCTTGCTGACTCTAGTCCTGCAGCCAGAGCTTGATTTTCAACAGGTAACAAAAACAGTGATGAGCAGTCAGGCTTGCACCATTGTAGCCTTCATTTCTACCTGTTCGTGTTTCTGCAGTTGCATCACTGTGAAGCCTCTTTGATCTCAATTTTAAAACTAAAAGATATGGATTATAATAATAGCCTATGGTTTATATAGATAATTATACGATAATGTGTTTAAGGTCATTTTACAGAGTAACACAAAAGTAATGTATCAAATAGGGTAACGAATTACATTCTCCGGCAGGTCATTAAGAAACAAATTGCATTACTTTTAGGAAAAGTATCAAATAATGTGTAAAGTATTACTTGTTTTCAGTAAAAACCTGTACATTGATCCCATGACACCAAATGTACTTACGTCCACACACTCTTGTACGGACGCTGCCCAGTGTTTACACATGCACACACTTAACAGCTCTGGCAATGCCCTGTATTCTGTTGCAGTTCTCAGGTTCCCAGTGCCACTCCTGAGAAAGTAACACATAGTACAGTTTTCCTACAGCCTGTCAGCAAGCAGCATCCATTCTACCATGAACCCAGTGTCCCTTTCTCCCTCACCCACCCCCTCCAACCCCATCCCATCCGTGCCTCTAGAAGGTGAAAAAGTACAAAGCAAGGGATCAGAGCTTTTCCGATTCTTCCCTGGTTATTAACTACCATTTGTCCCCTCAGAGGGCTGTCCCTCCCATTAACCCAACTGATGCTCTTTTCTCATGGTAATCAGCCTGCTGTTGCTGCTGCTGCCACCGCCGTCGCTGCCGCCACCACCTCTGCTGCCACCACCGCTGCTGCCCGAAGAGGTGCAAGGAATTGTGAGGGGGATTTTCAGAAGAGAAGACCTCCCTTGGACTCAAAAAACAGCAATCTCTCACTCACACACACTAAAATGGAGCGCAGACGCACACTTGCACACACACACATCTTCCAAACAGGCAAGTGTGTGTGCTCTCACAGGCACCCACGTTCGCTCAATCATAAAGGCAAACATGAAACGTGCTGCCTCTCGACCACAGGGCATGGAAGTAATGTAAGGCAATGCATGGAAGTTAATGAGAAGAAGCTGGCTCAGTGGACTCAAGCAAAGACTGTGCTCAACTGAACAGAGCAGATCTGAAAGCTCAGGCAGCAGAATAACATGAATCATTAGATGGTTATGTCTGAGGAAAAAATATAAAGTAGGAGTACTGGAGTCTTGGAGTTTCTTGAGGGTTTTTTGTGCTTTAGAGTACACATAATCATTCTGAAAACACACATACTGATGGGAATTAGCGTGAGCTTCTGTGAATTTGTGGGGGAAAATACTATTATATTCAAATACCTTTGTTTTCATATATCATGTCACTGCATGTAAAAAAATAAAGCAGTCATCTTCTTCAACGCTCCACGTGTGAGAATTGAAATCTGGCTAATGCTCCATGGGGCGGATCCATCGTCAGCCGAACGCTTGTAGTGAGAGAGCAGCAAACATCAACACATGGGTCTCAACTTGCAGAGCGACCAGCAAAGGCATTGTCTCGTGACAACCTCACTTCCATTTCCTTATTATGTAGCTGGAGGCCTTGATGGTACATGCTTGGCTCAGACATGTAGGCGTGAAGTTGAAGGGAAAAACCTACCTAAAGTTCATTACATGCTGATCTGAATTTAGCCTTTTTAGCTACCTTTTATACCTGAAATGTGAGTATGACTTTTCTGACTGGTAGTCCAGCTATATCACATTATTCATATGAACTATAACAAAATGTTTGACTTGATTTATAGCTGCATGCACTGAAATTGTGTTTGTGGATTTAGTAGCAAGCAAAATATGAATTTGACCTTGAACCATTAGGCAGAAGTTATCTTCAGTTCGAAAACTTTATTGATCCCAGTAAAATAAATGAATTGACATCTTACTAAGTGACTCATCACATCATTTTCTACACAAATCAGCAGGATAACAAGGCAAGATTTATCGATATCAGTCGCTGATATTTATCTTTAATTGCACATCATTTTTGTACTCACTAGATGCACAAATATTGTGTAATAAAAAGCTGAAAGACTAACAGAGATTAGCTTTGTTTTCAAATAAGATTACTTTGTGTCGCAAAAATAACAACAGAAACAAAATAAAAATACTGAAAAAATATCAGCTATCAATCGAATTGCTAATTTAAACATCAGCATCAGTCTAGAGTTTCACAACCTATGCATGTCTAATATGTAGTGTATGTATTTTCTTAATAACTCGCAAAATGGCTAATAGCTTCTAAAAACGAATGTGACACGTCATGTGGTATTTATCCTACATTAACTGAAAAATCAATCAATCATTTTTGAGCCTTTATGTTTGTGGAAGTAAGTTGATCTTTTGGTTGTTGTTTTTTTGCTTTTAGGTTACATTGATCATCAATGTCTGGAATGATTTCTATGTTTAAAATAACAATCTAGCCAACAGCAGATGCTGACACAAATGTCCACATTTCTGTTCTTGTTAACTGTCCTAAAGTACTTTCCTTTCCTCACAGTATCTTTGAACATTTCCACGCTGCTACAAATGATGGAAAACAACAACAATACACAGATATATCAACAGCTGATACTTATGTTGGCCGATGTACTTCCATATTGTCATTTTTAGTGTGCTCAAATGACGATGGATAACTTGGTAATGGAAAACCGTGTATGCGTGTAGTGGAATCTCCCACTGTGGATGTGCACTTTCCTGTACAATCACAGGATGTCTGCTTATAGTTTATAAGTGATGTCATGAAAACAACTTAAATATCCCAAAGTTCAGCCAGAGTTCATGCTTTATGCAGAACAGGGAAAAAGTTTGCTAATCTTGAAATGTAATATTGCTGCAATAACAATATGAAATGCAAATGAAAAACACCAGAATGCAACAATCTCCCAATAGGAGAAACAGCTTTCTGTTCAGTCCTCTGCAAAGCTGACTACTTTAGGGTTACTTCCACCGTTGTTTGTGCTCATTTCCTCCCTCCTGAATGACAGTAAATACGTAAAAAGCGTGCAGCCAAATCAGAAACAAGTGCACAAACTGAACCCCCACACTGTGACCCCAACCACCCCGGCTCTTTGGCAGGGTCTTGGTTGTTATTTACCCCCCTCTTTCAAGGAAAAGCGCACACTCTCCCAGCAAAACATCCGAACTGTGACATAAACCACAACCTAGTGGACGGCTCGATTCAGACAGCAACAATGGCTTCAAGGTTCAAGGAGGGCGACTGAATATCGGTCGCAAAACTTATTTAAAGAATCTGTGATGGGCATAAACATCCGTGCACGTTTCAGCAAATTTGTTTTTTCCCCTCTGGTCAACAAACACACGCAACAGGACGTTCTCTCGACCTCCCTCTCCCGTGCAGCGGCACTGCACACTTGATGAATGTTCGAAAATTGCTTAAAAATCACAAGATCGCCGAAAACTTGCAAAACTACATCAAACGTCAACAGCGAGGGGCCGCTGCACAAAGTGCGCCGTGTGGAACAACTTTACAGATTGCGTTTGCAACATAATCATCGAGCAAAAACAAGAAAACGTTTAAAAAAAACTGAGGAAGAAGACGAGGCAGAAGAGACGATCGCGTAATTATAAATTAAATACCCAGGCTTCTTACACGGTGCCACTAAAGAAAAAATAGCGCAAAGTCCGATCGTGCGACGGTAACAACACGTTCACAACAATTCAAGTGTCACTTAGAGACAACTGAGGGCTGATACGAGGCTCGGAAAGTTGTAGCAAAGGCACACATGCAGACGGGAGGACGTGAAGCCACAATATGAGCGCTTAGAGGAAAAAAACGAGCAGTTTACCCACCAGAAAGTTTCCAGCATCGCATTAGTCAATTTCACAAGGACTCCCGGTAGCCTCCCATCCCGGACCGGACCAAAAACCCGCTGTGGGAGAGCCCACGCCACCGCTCCACGCTCTTTTCTCCTCCCGATCTGTTGCTTGGATATTTTTTCCGATTTTTCCCAATAATTTTTCTATATTCGGGGCCTGAGAGTGTGTCTGGCTCTCCTCAGGCTGCAGCGGAGTTATGGGGCGGTAAGCATTATGGGAGTGTGACGTCAGGCCACTTTCACAAACTTTTTTTTTCTAACCAGCGACAGCTTTACTGGTTTTTCAGCAGCTTGCAGCCAGTCCTCCCAGTTAGCAGTACTAGTTTCAGTTATAACACCTGCAGCTTATCTTCACTCTGCGCATTGATTTTAAACAAGAAAACCTTTAAAACAATTAGAAAGATGTTTGAAAACAGAAGCTTCTACAATGTCTAAAATGCAGGCTGTGCCCAGACTTGAGTAAAGAGGGGAGGGCTTAGTTGTTAAGCTATGAATGCACTTGTTCGATGCTTTGCTTTTTCTTATTTTTATTTATCTTGTTTTTTTTAAGAAGCTCAACAATAATGAGGAAACCACTGATAATTTTAAAAAAAAAAAAAGAATTTTCTGTTTATTAAATGTAGTATTTGTTTATTTCAGCCTTTTTGCTGGAATAACTACGTCAATATTTAGCTACAATGGGAGTCTGCGTTTTAAGAACCATCAAGAACATAAGATTTCTCATAACGCCACTTCATCATCATTTCGCTATTGTTATTTATAATTGGGGGGGGGGGTGGGGGGGTGGATTCAACTTGAAAAACATTTTTACCCTTAAATGCGTTATAAAAAAAATACAAAACCACTTTATTGAAATTAATGTGCTGGTATAATTAAGGTGCTTTTTAAAGGTATCAGAAAGTGAAAACATGGCGCCAGATAACGAGTAGGAGTTCCAGCCCACAAGCTGGAATGTGGATGATCACCCCGGGTCCCCACGTGCTGAAGGCTACCGGTGGTTGGTGGTGGTGGTGGTGGTCCCGTTGCTCTCTCTCCCATCTTGTGTGTCCTTTGGGGAAGGGGGAGGGGAGAAGGGTGAAAGAATTACTTCCAGGGCACATCAACTCGTTTCCTCATCACCCTAACTGCCTCTCCGGCACCACTTCCCAGCCCCTCCACAGGCTGCCAACGGTCCCACCGCCGAGCCCGCAGGGTGAACGTGTTTGTGCACAGCGCCGGAGTGAGTGAAATGAGAAGGGGTGTCTTCAATAATGCGGCATTTAAGTTCTTATGTTCTATTTTCATACAAAAAAATAAAATAGTGTTTTTAAAGATCAATACATATATTTGTGTAATTTTTGAATTGCATAAATGATTCAACTTATTCCGAAGCCTTTGCATCATGTTGAAGTGCAAAATGCTTTTATTAAACAGAAACACATGATTCAAAATCTTGCATTTAGGTGCTGACTGGCCAGTGAACAATTAAAATAAAAAATACATCACCATGCAGAATGCACTTATCCTGTTATTCGGATTTTCATGGGCAATTAGTCTAAATTGAAAAATTTCCGACAGAACATGAAAGCATCAAAAGCCTTTCGGCTTGTTCAATAAAGGGGAGCGGGGCAGAAAGTGTTTGTTGTTCGGGGCTGCTGTGCTGCACAACTACAATAGACGTACCTACTACAACGGTGTGCTGGAAAGAGCTTGCGGAAATGATGATGACGATGATGATGCTTTTTGTTTCCCGAACCACTTTTTTCCCCCGTTTTTTAAAGAAGAAGCTGCTTATAATAAGCCTATATTGTAAGTTGTTGTCTCGGACCTAAATGTTACTCCACTGGATCGGACCGGATATCTGTACCTGACGTCGCAGACTCGTTTATGTAAAACAGACAGGCTAAAAACCTCTTTAAACACGAATAGTGTTGAGATGTTTTGTTTTCTGTTCGTTTGTTTGTTTTGTTTTTTGTTTTTCAAAGTTTACTTTAAAGAGTCAGGTCGGTTTTTTGTATTCAAGCAGACTTTTATTTGGGGGGGGGGGGGGGAGTTAAATATTTAACTGTTAGACAAATAAAAGCAGGTCTGTCAACACAAGATCTGTAGGAATTAAAATTTCTCACAACAATTAATAGAACAAACGCATATTCAATAAAACCACATTTGTATAATTATTTTAAAGATTTTTTCATTATTAAAACAATTAAGCAACTGATACTAATAAAATATTCAGACAAACATAGAAAGCTCAGATTTAAAAATAGACAAATAAGGAAGTTATAAATAACATAAGGAAGGAAATAATTGCATTTTTATACCCATTTTTTTCTATTCATATTGGACATTTTTATTCTTAAATTAAGCCTAGACGTTCCATGAATTAATCTCTGAATACCAAGTGTAACAATTTGAAACTGTCCAAAAGCAATGACAAGTATGTACTTTGGATGAAATTATGTACTTTCTTTTGAATGCCAAAAGAAAGTACATAATTCTTCATTAAAGTTTGTTTAATGAAGAATTCTCTTTAACCTGATGCTACAGTTGTAGAAATTATCTGTGGATATAATAATGGTTTTAATGCTTTGAATGTAAAAAACTAGGAAAATCTTCCATTTTTGGACAATTTAAACCCTCAAAGGCCAAGGGCCGCTGGTCATGAGGTAGGGAAGTTGTGAGAATTTTTTATCTCCCAAAAACTACAAATACTACACTCTAGGTAATATTCTCAGAATATTCAAGGATTTTCCAACCAGGCTGTTAATTAAAATTGCCTTAGTCTGATAAATATTTGTGGGAATTAGGCACTTCAGCTGGAGTTCAAGCACTTGTGACTTAAAACTAATTAGTGCCATTTTAAGAGGGCCCTATTTTCTTTACTTTAACCACTTAAGGAGCAGGTGTCTTAAAAAATTGATCTGTTTAAAAATGTAAATAAACATTAAATCAAACTGAATCTTTAAATATATAAAATTTAGGAAAAAATGTTAATTTTGGATTTAATTCCAGCAAAAAGGATTTTAAAAAAGGTGGTGAAAACCCAGGAAAACTGATGCTTTAAAGATCACTTCAAGAACCTATAGGTTACTTAATAACCACTAGGATATTCAAACAGGTTATTAACATGTGATTTGGTAGAAAAAGAATGTCCTAAAGAGGTTGGGTCTTCTTTAAGTTAAAAGTAGCAAAGGTTCATTACACAAAAAAATCTCATAAGCAAATAGTTTAACAATTAAAGAACAACATCTCGATGTAAAACATGAACAGCTGGTAGACTTCACCATGTGTAGTAACATTAAAAGACCCCAGAAAAACCCTAACAAAGTAATGCACTTGTATTTTTTAGTACATTTGCAGTCTTACTGAGCAAAACGCTTCAGATGACATTTTAACTAAACACACATATAAGCATTTTCTCAGCTTCACATTCACGGCCAATTCAGAATCAGCAACGTCTCTAACGAGCATGTGTCAGACTAACAGGAGGAAACCTCATGTAGGCACAGTGAGCGCCTGCACTCATAAGAGCACCAACAAGGGTTTGAATCAGGAACCATCTTGTTGTCAGGTGACAGCACACCACTGTATTGAAACAAAAAGACAACCCAAAAACAAAAATGAGGCAACACACCATGCCACTGTTGTAGCTTTTTCTGAAATGTGTTTCTGGCGTCAAAATAAAAAAGGATATTTCTCATAAGCAGTTTGCGTCGTCTTTGCACATTTATTTTCATTATATACAAAATTAACAGATTAACTGCATTCTGTGTTTGTGAACTTTTTGCAGACTGGGCTGTAGGACTTTCTTTGACATCAGCTGTATATTTTGCTACCATCAGTTGTACTTTCACAAAGATTATACATTACAGATTTTACCTGTGGTACGACTAATGTATGACTAAATTCAGCTGACCACGCTGCCTTTGGTGGGATCTGATGTAACCGCTTTGGTTGTTTTTCCCCCTGCAGCTTCTTCTGTTAGGATCCTATAAAGCAAACAGAAACTGGACAAGAATAGATGATAGAGAAACAGAAGGTCTGAAGATGGATGAGGTGAGGCAATTTCCTGGCATAAACAGTGAGATTTCTTTCATTATGCCTTTGTTTGTTTATTTGGATTACAGTGTGGTTTGCTGCAACCGCAGTCAGGTTGATTGCAGTTGTTGCGTGGTGGGCTGTTATTTACATCTGTGGAGCAATTTTTACTAACCTATGAAATGCCACAACATGACATCCTCTGATTCCTCTGTCTTTTTCTCAGCCCTGTAGACCATGCAGGAAAAGCCCTCACATGCACAGCAGCAGCCACCACTCCCCTGCATGTTTCTGGCTACCACACACCTAATCAGTCCTGATTAGATGCACTGTGAGGGACGAGGAAGCCAGAAGTTTCCTTTGAGAAGTTCTGATGACAGGACAGAAGAAAGCAATGGGCTCCCTTAAATAAAGCCTTCATCAGGCTCTGGGAAGAAACATGTGGCTCTGTTTATGGCAGGGTATACCAGTGTTCTGTTCTCCAACTGATCTTGCAGTGTCATCTTGATTTACCTCCTTCCTTTAGCACGCTTTACTTCACAGCTATTACTTTAACACCGTCAGCTTCATATAGACGCACGCTCAAGCTCCTCTGTAAGTACACATGCACCTCTAAACTTAACGTATTGTGGCAAGCACTCACACACCCATCTACACAAACCAAAGAGATCCAAAATCAGCATCAGCAAGCACAATAGCAATTAGTAAGGGGGACAATTTGTTCACATCTGGAGTGGATTTGCTTGCCACCAGAATACCCAGCAATCTCTTCTTTCAGGGTCTGGCACAGTGGGAAATGACTATGTGTGTTTTTATGTGTTTTGTTTAAAACAGATGGGCGGTTTACATTAGTGGGGATGGGTGATAAACAGCTTAGGAGGGATGGTGGGGAACCACCAGGACATCATTGTCCCGTCCAGCTACACAGAAATGGCTGAGCATTCGACTGAAAGCTAGACAGAGACGATACATCTGCATGATGTAACCACTGAGCATTTGGTGTGTGATAATTTCTGGGCAGAAGTTCTCTGCGATGAGGTGGGGTGTCAAGTCACAGAGAGCAAACATCAGAGTTCTGCAGGAGGTTGATAAGGTAGATGGGTGGAGCTGCAGAGCTGTCCAGTTACACAGTCATCAGTTACATCATGAAGGCACTCTGCCCCAAAAATTATTTTAAAAAAGAGTTTTAAATTAATAGTTAATGAAAATACTCAGTCATGAAATGATTTATTTTTTTTTGCTTTATATGCAAAAACAGGACAAAAACAACACTTATTGAACAGAATAAGTGTATCTGATAATGTGCTTGAGGGAGTGTTTGTAGGTGTGCACAGTTTTAGTAAGCCCAGAGGTAAAAATTTGTGAAAGAGAATGAAAAAATAAGAAAGGCAAGATGAATAACTATATAAATAAAGCCAATAATAATGAAATAAGAAGAAATGAATAGTAGAAAGATACTGTCAAGTTCTGTCTGTCTTCCAAGTCACTGCACTTATAAATAAAAGTCTGTTTCACATAGTAACATGTTGAAATAAGCACTGTGAGAAACTCTGAGGGAAAGTGTTTATATTTACTACACTGTTAAAAATGAAGTAATGTAAATAATGTTATATTTATGTGATAATTATTGTATGAATTAAATATTGTCACTTCTGGCGTACCCTGTACATTTGTCAGTATTCTTGGCAATACTGAGAATCAAGTAGTTTTGGTGCATAACTTAATCAAACAGGAAGTGAAAGGAACATACTGCATATCCAGGTTCAAAGGCTTGCAAGTCAGAGCACCTGCCTACACATTTGCTGTTTAAAAGCACAGTAATGTGAGTATCAGTTATAAGTTTACAAAACCGGTACAAAAAACATTCTGAACCATTTAAAAGGTTTTAGAATCACTTGTAGCTTTATCCAGATGTTCAGATGGCTTAGCTTAATTAGTTTAATTATCTACTTACCTTTCATTAATGTCCGTTATTGTGGGAACAACCAAAGTCTTATGTTACAGTCTTCATGTATGCCACTCAGACACACTAGGGCAAATGGGATATTTGTGTTTAAACAGAAAAATAAAGTTTGTTAATCTATCTATCTATCTATCTATCTATCTATCTATCTATCTATATATATATATATATATATATATATATATATATGCTACTGTGCTGCTATAACTACTAATAGTAGCGCAGTACTATTACCCTATTACTACTTTTTTAGTGTTTTAGTGTTTTAGTCCAGCTTCATTTGAAGAGGGGCTTTTAGCATTTACAGTTTTAAAGGTTTAAAATATATTGTTTCAAATGTTGATTTTTGTTTAGTTGTTATTAGTTTCATGATTAACAGTCTCAGCGCTTGTTATGACAGTAGTGGTATTTTTAAGCCTTTATGACGTACAGACATGTCTCAAACATGCACTAAAGTCTTCTGTTGTGTTAACAAATTCAATCAAACTGACAAAGATATTTCTCATGTGTTTTAATTTTACTTTAGTTTGTTTTCAAATCTAACCTTTTCACTAGTCTAAACCTTTCTAGTGCATTCAGTTTTTATCCATGTCAGTAAATTATTATTAGCATGTATTACTAACATTTTCTAGAGGTAGATATTGCATTTTTGTTTGTTTTGGCATGTCCACGTTTAAATTTAAATAAATCTGTCAAGTGAGAAATATTTCTTATCATTAATAGCTTTAATGCTGCAAACTTTAGAATAGACTTTAAAGAGATAGTTTGGCTTTTTCCAATTTCATTAATAAGATAAATCTCCTAACATCAGTTTTGATACTTTGTGTGTTGCTTTTTGTTACATTCAGTCTACGTGTAGCTACAGCAGATTACTGAGAGGAACCAACAGACCAAAATAAAATAAGATAAAACACACACAAAGCTTAACATCCCTAAATACAAGAAAACCTTGAAGGTGAAACAGGTTTCTCTTAATTTTTCTCTATATCACTAAAGCAAACTGCTTCTAATAGATGGACCTACAGCAGCTGGAAACTAAAGAAAATCAACAGTAAACAGTTATTAAATTTGACCCATTTTCTACTACTTTTAAATTTAAATAAATCTTGAAAACCAGAATGAAATTGTAGGTGAAGTCAAAAGTAAAACTAAATATGAAAATCTGGTTAAAATGCAGGTAAATTAAGTTTTAAAAAAAAAGTTTTTTTTAAATCAGAGGTTTGGAGCAATCTTTAATACTTGAAATGACACTTAAAAGTTAAATCTTTATAATCAAAATTACTTTAAAATTACTTTAAAAATACTTGGTTTCCAGAACTTGTCAGGCTTGCCGTTTTCACAGCAGACAAGTCCTCTTACAGCATGGATTTCATTGGTTTTTCCAAGTAATTTTTCTTGTCTTGAGCAACATTGGAGTAGTCCATCACAGTAAAATTTCTCTCAGCTTGCTGATACTAAGCTCTCTTGTAGCATCACCTGCAGGATTTCCATTTCCTCTATAATAGTTCCACTGGGTAGGTTCAGTTAAACTCTTTTCCACATCCCCTGTTTAGTCGAACTCTATATCTTCTCCAAAGTTTAACTTGGCTCTCTTCTATGTCAAGGTGTGTCAAGATATATTTACTATGTCTAGCTACAATAAGAGCACCTAGCCATTCCAGGCTGAGTAGGGTAAAGTTTTTTAGGTGCATCTGTTGTTTTAAATGTTTTCCAAGTTCATTACCAGTTTTACTTAATGCCTTTATCACAGAGGAATGGGTTGGAAAAACTCTTTCTCAGGTTTAGGCATTAACTTTTGCATCTTAAAACTCACTGAAGAAAGAAAATAGGAGGACTGTTTCTATTCTGTTTGTTCACAGAGTATTCACCCGGACAAAAAACATACCTCAGATAGTTCATAGACAACTGGTGTGTGTAACGCGATGCCTTTGAAGAGGTGTGTTTTTTTCTTCACCTCCATAGTTACAACATGGAGTTTTATTATATTTAAAAACACATAAACAAACAAAAAAGCTTTTATTATTGACACTCTTTTCTTCTACGTGGACAAATTTGTCAGAAAAACCTGTTTAACATGTGACAGCTCTGCATGCTAGATCTGTAAAATGACAGCACACCATACAGATTTCAGCTGAACTGAAAGCTGGGTTGTCAGGAACAACACATAAAGGTCAACAGGAGGAGGGTTGTTTTGAGGTTGACTACCTTATTTCCCTCTTGTGAAAGGCCACAAACAGTGTAGAATATGAAAGAAGTTAAAAACATAGCAGACAAATGGGGAAACATAAGTGGCATGTATGCATGTGTAGATGTTCTAATACTGAATACTACTAACTGAAAGCTTCTTCCTCTGCAGCTTGAAGAGTCGAAAAAGGAAATGAAACTGATAAAACCTTGGATAGTGAGGAAGAGCTGCACAAAAACTAAAATGCAAAAAAAGTTAGGTGAACATTTTTATGTTTGTTTGATTGTTGTGATCCTGTCACCTCAAGGAAGTCTCACGCTCTCTCTCCCTGTCTCACCAACTTTTTGTCTTTTTCTCAAACTCCGGCAGTGAGTTGTGGTTCTTTGTATTGTTATCTTCGCTGTCATCTGTAACAATGAGAAACAGTGTGTGTTCAAGGGATGGGGGAGGAGCAGACATCAAGAACGACACAGGAAAAGAGGGAAAGAGCAGCCAGCTGTTGAGCATCAGAGAAAAGAAAAACGAGAGTGATTGAGTACAAAGAGAGAATCGTTAGAACGGGTTGGCTGACCTGGAGGATGCAAAGGGATTAAGAATCCCTGAAAGCCCAACTAGAAAACCTCAGAGTCCTTTTCGTGTGAAACTCACAAAAAAAGTTCTGGACTTTGGTTATAATTTAAAAATATATAGTCTGTCTACTGTTTTAGCTGTTTTATGTAGATGTACATGTTTAGTTGTCCTTGGAGTAATTATAAAAAACAAACTATATGCAGATCATTCCAGTTGTGTCGCTCAGCCGCTTAGCTGTGCATAACAATCTCTTTATTGTGACATATTTAAGCAATTATCGGTTGATTCGGTCAAACAAGGCAGGCTGGCAGAGAATCATCTAAATAAAAGTAACAAAGGTTTGAGACCGCACCCAGGCCACATGTTGTCATGCCTACCCAGTACACTTGGTCTGGGCATGTTGAGCACACATGTGAACCTCTAATGACGAACACATAATGACAACACTCTGGGAGTGCTGCCCCTTCTCCCATCTGAGTCTTTATCACTGGATGTAGCATTGATTGGCTCCATCTGATTTACACCTGGGAATCTCAGGCAAAGCAGCAAGGACTAATGCAATATTTCTTTTCTCATACTGTGAACTCTGTGTGACCCCCTTCTTTGTCAGTCTGCAGGAATGATCAAAAGAGAAGTAGCAAACGCTTATTGTATGCTTTAAACCCATGATTTTCTTCCTAACTCAAAATATGTGCTGACACCCAGCGTTGTTCATTTTTAAAGGGTTAGTTCTACAGTTAGTTAATGCTATTCCTGTATGATTACTGTACATCCACTGTTTACTTCAACCATGCACTGTATATAAAGATAATGTTCTGTCTATATAATCACTGTTTTCAGCCAGCACTGCACTAACAGAATTTTGACTATGTTTAATCCAAAATCTGTTAAAACCAGACTATGATTTATAGACATTTTACATAAAAACATTACAGTATATACAATGTATAACTTTGATAGGGCACAGAACTGTAAATAAAATAGGAGGTTCTAAACAAACAGAGCCATTCTAGTTGTTAAAAGCCACCACCGCTCACCCAATGACCAACTTGTACACATTATGAATGAAAAATTCAGCTTTAGTCTCAAAGCATAATGTTTCCACCTCCATGCTCGAGAGTATGATATTCTTTGGGATTTGGCATTTCTTTTCTTCAAACACATCAGGTCAAGTTGATGCCAAAAAAAAAAGGATTTTGGAGAACCCCCTTTGGAGAACAAACCTGTGGAGAATAAGGCAATATTTATGAAACCCTCTACCGCAACAATGATTTGGAGCAGAGCAATTTACAGTTGTGTAAATAAATGCTTTCAGGTGCATCAGCTGTGGTTAACAGCAGGCTAGGAGCTAGAGGTACTGTTTTTCTCATGGACAATTGCAAAACGTAAATTAACACTTTTTGTTTAACACATGGTTAAAAAGTGATACGACTTCTCAGATATTCATTTTGGGAATATGGCTGATGTCTCAGTTTAGATAGAAATGGGCTACACTTCACCCTGATGAAAATAAATCATTCATTATTCAAGCATCATTTTGTATTTGCATTTTCTGCATATAAGATGGTTTAGAATGTAACTGCAATGTTATTTCCTGTATTCCCTCAAAATCTCAGTTAGCTGCTAGCTTTAAGCAAAAGAGTCCTGTATGAACACAGTTGGATTTTTTAAGTTTTGAATCTTCAGTTTCCTCTTCTTAGCTGATAGGAGTGGCACCAGGTGTGATCTTTTGCCACTGTAGCCCATCTGCTTCAAGGTGTGTTCAGAGATAATCTTCTGCATACCTTGATTGAAGCAAATGGTTATTTCAGCTACTGCTGCCTTCCTACCAGCTCAAGGCACTCTGGCCATTATGGGTCAGAGTAGAAGGCATTTTTAACCCAGAAAACTGCCACCCACTTGATATTTTCTGTTTTTCCACACCATTCTCTGAGGTGATTGTTGTAAAAATCCCAGCAGACCAACAAGTATGCCAACTAAACAGTTTTGTCTTCATCCTTTTCAAACACGACAAACATTTTGTTCATATTCACTGCAACATCTTAGTTATTCCAAATTTTAGATAAAACAGTTGAATAAATCACAAAACTATCAAATCAAATGTGCAGAGCTAACTGCTGTGGCAAACCCTTGTGCAACTGAAAGGATCTTCTATTTGGTTCAGATTTGAGTCATTTTACTTTTTTTAATCATTTTGAAGTTTGGACTGTTTTGTGAAGGTGCTGCTTCAGTTCAGTTGATGGTAAATGGACTGGGGCTTATACAGCGCTTTTCTACTCATCTGAGCATTCAAAGCGCTTTACGAAACTTGTGCATTCACCCATTCGCACAAGCACATCTTTCTAAGTGCTTCATAGCTAACATTCACATGGCTGCATCGGAGAGTAATTAGTATCTTGCCCAAGTAAACTAGGGGAAGCCAGGAATCGAACCACCAACCTTCCAATCAGTGGATGACCTGCTCTACCACCTGAGCTACAGTGGGTGGCTGTGGGTGGCTGTAGCTCAGGTTTTAGAGCAGGTTTTTTGATCTTTAAAAACTGAATGTGAAGACAATCACCAATGTCATTCATAAAGAAAATAATAGTTAGATGCAATAATGTACAAAATTGGCTCTATTGCTTATGTTTAAATCGGTTCTACTGTTGCTTATTTAGTAAGTAAGAGTTAATTCTTTAGAACCTGGGCGCCAAACATAAGGCCAAGCTGATTCTGGCCCCCATTTCCAAAGAAATCCCCCCCCCCTCCCTTTCCAAAGTAATTAAGTAATAGATAAACAATAATAATTAAAACACAGGTAAGTTCCTGTTTTTTCACAGAAATTTTTATTTTTTACAATGAAAAAAATACATTTTCTGTTAATTATTGGGAATTACATCTGGGCATTTCTACAGCAGCATTTCTGCATCATACAGGAAAACTGAGATGTATTGTTGAAATCCCTTTCCTTATACTAAATGGGGTTAAATATGTAGTTAAACATCTTTAATCTGACAAAAAGTTTCACTGTTTCAAATCCCTAAAATGTCAAACTGCGAGGAATAGCTACCTGATATTTTATGATCTTCGTATTTCTTTTCTACTTGGATATACACCCATTTTGTTCGATAAAGACCAAAGATTTTACCAGGAGTGCACTTTAGCACCAGTGCAGTAGGTGGCAGCAAAGTTTGAGTTGAACTATTGAAAGAAACCCAAGGAATTGTGGGATGTGACATGAAGCACAATGGCGGTTAAACAACAGAACATTGACGGTCTTTCACTAAAATGTTTATTCTTATCACTTCTACTCCAAACTTGTCGAACCTTTGCCGAAGAGCTGCAGTGGGATGCGAATGGCTACGTTTTGTACTGCCCGTGCATGGGTAAATCATTCTTTGTAGCTACATGCGCTCATTCTGCCGGAGTAATACAGTTAGCGAGTTCAAAAGTTTTTCATGCCCATGTATGAGTTCACAGAGCCAGGAGCTGTCCCAGGGGGTGCTTGTTATTTCGGAGGTAGTGTTTTTACAGTGAAGCTGAGTAGAGAGGACCTTATAAAAATAAACGCTGAACTTGGAGAACATTTGAGCAGCTAAAATATATGTCTTTGTATGCTCAGACAGGAGGGGCGCTTTCAGCCCTTAGAGCGAATGAAATAAGAAATACTAATCATTCCTACTACTAATGAAGTAAGAAACTTACTTAAATCAAGGACATTGCAAAAATTAACAGAAGAGCTGTACGCAAAAACACAAGTTGGCATCTCCGTAAAATTTGTCAGCTGATTAAGCATGATCTGTTCTAAAATTAGTTTTCTACTACACGCTTCCCTTCCATTAATGCACTTACGAGACAGCGATGCCGTGACCTGCTGTTGCTTACCAACAATAAGATTTAGTAAATTTAGAACAGATATTAAGAATGTAAAAGTGTGTGTATGTATATATACTCATAACAGCGGCTTACAGACATTTTCGTAGTTTTCCTAGCTTTTGGCCATCCATTGCAATGAAATGACTATAATGTAGTTATGTTTTCATGCCTCGTTAACTTGTTTAAACAACGAACTTCCTTGTAGTAAATGTATGTCACACATGCCATGTGAAGGAGCACAAAGTTTACACTGATAGATAAGTGCAACTTTATGCACATTATGCATGTTATTCAGGTCGCTTTGGAAACCAGGCTGACCACTTCCTAGGATCTCTGGCCTTTGCAAAGATGTTGAACCGAACCCTGGCAGTCCCTCCCTGGATAGTGTACCGCCATCACACACACCCCTACACCAATGTAAGTCCAGGCAGCAAGGTGAGAGCAAAGCTGTTGTTAAGTGTACTGTGTGGTGTACTTTTAGTATCCCTTTGGGAAGTATCAGAGGTACTGGTCACACGCTGTATATCAGAACAAATGACATAAAGCTATTTTTCACACATGCACTGCAGCCCTAAGCTTTAGTAGCAGGTACTTGTCAAAAATATACATAAATAGCTAGAGCATATCTGTCTAACACAAATGTGATTTTGTTAAAGCTATTACACACCAAGTCTTAAGGTGGCTGTGTTGTTTTATTCCACTCTTATGTATTCTGTTCAGGTCCATGTTCCCTACAGCGAGTTCTTCGTGCTGGAGGCTTTGTCTGCCTACCACCGTGTGATCAGCTTGGAGGACTTCATGGAGAAGCTAGCCCCCAAATACTGGCCTTCAGGACAGAGGAATGCCTACTGCTTTGAGACGGCGGCCCATCGGAGTAAGGACAAGAAGTCCTGCCCAATGAAGGTGAATTAGAATCTAAAAGAAACCTTATCTGGCTTAATGTGATTAGCCACAGGTGAAATGCTGCCCTCTGGCGGTCCACGGACAGTCCACAGATTATATATTGTATATTGATCAGAAGCTCCTGTTTGAACATTCTAATATGGCCAGATTATCCCGATTTATTTTTTCAGGATGGGAACCCATTTGGGCCATTCTGGGACTATGCCGGTGTGGACTTTGACAAGTCTGTCTTATTTGGTGGGATTTCCTTCAGTGCCTATCACCAACCTCAGTGGATGAAGAAGTGAGTACATGTCAGTGCAGGTATACACAGAATTATTAAAGGTGACATAAAACATTAAAAAAACCTACCTCATTCACTATTCCACTGTTTCATGCTCTTGGGTTAGGTTTCCTCCCTTTGAGCACCCTGTCCTGGCCATGCCTGGGGCTCCAGCTCAGTTTCCAGTGATAGAAGAGCATGTGGGCCTGCAGCGCTATATAGTTTGGTCAGACAAGATGGTGAAGGAGGGAGAAGAGCACATTGCCACCTTGCTGACCAGGCCATATGTTGGCATCCATCTGAGGATTGGCATAGACTGGGTGAGATAAGCTTGACAAGCCTGGACACAGAGGGTTTTATTCACATGCTCTCTTATGTGCAGCCCCTCAGTCTGAAAAAGTGAGTTGTTTTAGCTCCTTTTCCTTCAGAGCCACAGATCTCTTAATTGGCTAGCACTTGCAAACAGAAGGTTGGGTGGGCTTCTGGGTGAATTCATGTGCTGCATCACAGACATACCTGTGATGGTCCAAGTGTCTCTGCACAGTCTGTTTTTCATGAGAGAGCTAAATTGGCCATAGGTATGAATGTCAGTGTGAATGGTTATCCGTTTCAGTCCCAATCTGGGTTTGTTCATAGCAGTAAATGAATATTCATTCAGTGCATCATTGAGGCTCAATTCAATTTTATTTATATAGCGCCAAATCACAACAACAGTCGCCTCAAGGCACTTTATATTGTACAGTAGATTCTACAATAATAGATACAGAGAAAAACCCAACAGTCACATGACCCCTATGAGCAAGGTCTTTGGTGACAGTGGGAAGGAAAAACTCCCTTTTAACAGGAAGAAACCTCCGGCAGAACCCGGCTCAGGGAGGGGCGGGGCCATCTTCTCTCACCCCAACCAGGGTGAGAGAAGGAAGGCAAGGCTCAGTGATGACTGACTAAAATCTACTGACAACCAATGTTCCCTCTAGTTGTTTAGGAAGGGGGGGAAGTTTTAGGAGTGACGGCGGCGTTTTGAGATGTGAGAGATTTGAGATGTTTAGCGCAAATCTTGTGTAGTTAGTGTGTAATGTAGTCAATAGTTTTGTTGTGTGTGTCAGAACAATGAGGTGTTACAGGAGTGATACATCTCCTGTTGTCAGGCCTGCAGGTATCAGGCTGTTGTTCTCCTTTATCTCATAGTGGACAGAAATTATTTTTTGGAATGGCACAAATAATTTGTGTGGCATCAAATTTGATGCAGAACAGCTGATTGTTCTGTAAATAGTTTGAAATGTTTATTTTAAAAAATGCCTTGGCTGCATTTTTAGGTAAACAGCTGCAAAAACCTTTGTTTGCATAACTCAGTTACTTTTTTGAAGAAGTAACTATATAATTAATTGCCCAACATTGGTCATTATATACTGTATTTTGCAGACAGAGAGTTACAGGACTCTGTCCCAGATGCCCAGTCTCCCAGACTCATACTCATAATACAAGTCAGAGCTTTATAAAAAAAAGAAAAGAAAAAAAGAAAGAAAGTGTGTTGTTTTCCAAATTGGAGTTCAAGTTATTTTTACTTAACATACTACACAGGTCACGAACAAGATTTTTTTTTAATTTTCATTGTAAGTGGGCTAAAGCAGTTAATTAAAAGTAGTATAACATAAATGTAAATGCTGTAATTTGATTATTTTAATAAACCATGTAACTTGGATGGATTCGATACTGGCGTGAAAACAGTGCACACGTCTGCTGTTGGTCACAGTGGTCCAACGGGGTCTCAGGGAGTTTGTGTGTTCGCTCAGACACATCAAAAATTATAGGGAACATTGCTGACAACAGAGGAGGAGCAAGCCCATAAAAGAAACTATGCGGAAATGAAACAAGGACACAAATGAGGTCGATAAATGAAATATTTGTATTCATTTTTTTCCCCTTTGGCTCATTGTATCCATATATTGTGAGGGAACAGTCAAACCTTATAGTCTGTACAGTTTATATTCTAACTTTTTAATCTTTGTCTCCTTTTCTAGCAAAATGCCTGCAAACTGCTGAAGAATGGCGATGCAGGACCTCATTTCATGGCCTCCCCTCAGTGCGTCGGGTATAACCGTCAAAAAGCCCTGCCCCTCACTATGGCCATGTGTCTCCCTGACCTAACAGAGATTCGTGGGGCTGTCAAGCTGTGGGTAAAGAAGACCAACGCCCGTTCTGTCTACATCGCCACAGACTCTGAATCGCACAGTCAGGACATTGAAAAGCTCTTCAAAGGCAAGGTGGGTTCTTGTGTGGAGAATTCATAAGTCTGTCATAAGCTTGTTTTGGCATCTTTGTCCTTAATGCTAACTTGAGGGGCTGGGAGGTTTGTGAGAACTTAAGAACCTTTCAAACTCTTTACAGAGTCACTAAAAATAATCTGGCTGGCTGTGAGCCCAGAAGCTTCACCCACATGCCGTTTATGAGGGGCAGCCAGTTAGAAAATGCTGGTTTAAAGGGAGGAGCTAATTTCATACTCCATTTACCTTAGAAGTCAGATAGTCAGATCCCAGCTTCAGTATCTCACAGCTGATTACGTTCATGCCACCATCTTGAATTGTGAAGTCGGGGTTGGTGTGGCTGCTGAGGTGGTGTTCCAGTTGTTAATTCAGACTGGGGACTGGATATTCTGACTTCAAATGGAACGCATCATAAAGCTACTCATTTTTTTACATATGTAATCTATAGGACGATAAAATATTTGAAAGCTGCATGTGACCTTACTCCATTATACTTCAATTTTGTATTTTTCTTTTTTGTAGTAAAGACATTTCCACCATAAAGTGATACATAAAAGCTACAATTTTTGTACCTCTAAGAGGAGGAATTCCCTGCTTTAAGACCCGAAGATCTGGAGCGAGACCTGAAGGAAAGCCCGTCTAATTTGTGGTTTCCACTGTGACCTCTGCAGGTGAAAGTGGTGAGTCTTCAGCCAGACTTTGCCCAGATGGACTTGTACATCTTAGGCCAGTCTGACCACTTCATTGGCAACTGCGTTTCCTCCTTCTCTGCCTTTGTGAAGAGAGAGCGGGACGTCCGCAGCCTTCCCTCCTCCTTCTTCGGTATGGACAAGCCGGGGAAATCAAATGCCAAAGAAGAGCTCTGATTGTCAGGCGTTCGTCCTCTGAACACTGATTCTAATTACATGTCATGAGGAGGCGAGAGAGTGTTCAGATCTCACACAATGGTTCACAATGTGTCCAGTAAGATTATAAATTAAGGCTACACGCATGTCTACTTTCAGAATGGGTTATGTGTGTTAAAACATGGAGAGTGCTGCTATCAGGAAACACTATTTAAATAAACGCTATTATAATGCAAATACAGTTTTTTAGGGAGTAAAAAACTGTTAAATTAGCAGATGTTTTAACAGTGTTCATCAGTCAGCCACACATTCACTCTGAGCTGTTTGTGGTACACAAGTGGAACCTATACTGCAATGAGGAGGCATAAATGTATACTGTAAGGACTGTCTGAAATACCAGTTTTTAGGCTCTGCATCTATGGGATAATCAACAGAATGTTCAGGGTTTCAACCAACAGGGGTTGGCAGCTGAACATGGCTTAAAAGTATAAGCAGAACCCCCTCCCCATTTTTACATTTAGTCAGAAAAAAAGTTATTAGACAGCAAGCATCAAGTGATCTAATGTCTTTGTTCCCTCTCATGTTTGTGCATCAACCTTTTTTGGTTCCCCATACTGAAGCCAGTTTTCCTTTCCTGAGGAAAACACGCCACTTCCCTAACATTTCCTTTAGGTACTGCCTTCAACAAACTGTAAAAGAGTGAATGCACACTCAGCAGTGACGCTCTGCTGCTCTTTCCTTTCCTTCCTCTATAACTTCCATAACATGGAGATCACAGTAACTGAGCCTGCTGTATATACCAGTTCGAGAGAGGGGAAGAGGAGACATTACCTCTCAGTTTAAAGGTCTCAGGACCAAAATCCATATGTGAACACCTGCACTGAAAGTTGTAATTTTGTTGATGTTTAAGGGAATTTAGATGTGCATACATGTGACGATGTATGTTAAGCTGGTAAACGCAATGATTTTGAAGTCAAATGTTTTTCATGTCTTTTTTTTAATCAATAAAGTCATGCACACTTTTTTTCTGAAGGACCAGCAGCCTGTTTACTTCCCTCTGGAAGCTTAGCTTTGAATCAGTTTGTCAAATCAGTGAACAGGCTAAGCATGTGGGGCCTTTATAAGTATTTTTCATAATGTGAGCTTGGATATTTTTTTATTCACAGCTGAATAAAGTTAATTTTAAGTTGTACATTTTGTGTATTCTTCAGTGTAATATACTATGCTTTCACATAATTACAAAATATATCTTAACTATATCCTACTTGCACCATTAAGTTCAGTTTTAATTATATTGCACCAATTCACAAAAAGTCACATTGTGGTGTTTTAGGGTAACAATAGTATTAAGAAGAATCCTCAATAATCAGAAGATGCCCAATATACAAGCACTTGGTGACAGTAGGAAGGAAAAACTCAATTTTAACAGGAAGGAAATTCAAGCAGAACCAGGCTCAGAGAGGAAATCTACCACAATTGGCTGGTGACAGAGAGGAGAGCAGAGAGACACTGGGGGAGAAATGGCACACTATGGGATAGACAGAGTTTAATGATTACTATTAGTTAAATGGATAATATGTCAAACTCTGAACACTGATTTGCAAATTATGGAATTTTTAGTAAAGAGGTAGGAATAAGTAAGTGTAAACTTCATTCTACTCCTTTGAGTATAGACGTATGGATGTAGAGATATTCATGATAACTTCACGTCTTTGTGTGTTTGCAAAGTTTTTCTTTTTCTTGTTATTTTAGCTATATTTACATATTAGAAATAAACACTGTTTTATTCTACTCTAATAGTGGCATATAAACAGAGAGGGTGAATGAAGTGAATATGTTAAGCTAAAACAGCATAACCTTTTCTTGAAAATGAACAGTTTTTGCACAAATCTGAACTCAAATCTCTTCTTAAATCTAGTTTCTTTCAGTTTGGCTTTTTTTTTTTAGTTCTTTTGTTTTTTTCCCGCAGTTTCCAAGAAGAGCACTCGGAAAGGCTGCTCCGTTTGTGCCACAAGTTCATTCAAGATTCTTTATTTGTCACATGCATAGTTTTACTAGAGTTTACTAGACTTTAGAGTACGACGTGCACTGAAACGGTCCTCTACTACTGTGCATAAACAGGATATTATATACAGTAAATAGTTAATTATAAACATTAAGTATATTAAATAAAACAATCTGGAAATTTTACATTTAAAGTCTGAAAATGTACATTGTGCCAGTGGAATGTTAAAGTGTCTCGTGCATACATTACAACGTTCACGTTCCATGCAGTAACGCCAACACTTGGACTCCGCCCCCGGGCCTCGTGCTCAGTTTGAGTGTTCTTGAGTTAAAAGTGGCAAGTATGGCACGGATGTAAACAAGGTCACGGCCTTGACCCTTACAAAGCGGGACTTCCTGTAGTATAAAAGTGAGCTTTGCTTTCTTGCACTTGATCTGAGAGATCGGGTGCAGGTAGGTAACTGATTTGCTTTTTTAAAGCCACCATTTTGTGGTGCGCGTGCCCTGTATTCCTCCCTCGTTTCTTCTTGTCTGCCAGTTAGAGTTAGCTGGCATGCTAGCAATGGATAGCATGCCAGCTAATATTCAAGTGTTTGTGTAGACTGTTTTTTCTTTGAAGGTCCTACCCAATCAAACATAGCAAAACAATAGAAGTATTTTGCTAGGTGATGTCTGGCTATTTCATTGCTCTTTATGTAATTAGGATTTGGCACTACCTTCCAGCTGACTTCTCCCAAAAATTAGTTAATTGTTTTCTACATTGTTTGTTGGGGGCCAACGTCATTTGTACTGGTACTGGAGGCAGTTAAGAGCTAGTCTTCTCCTGAACTATGTGTGTTTGAACTGAAGGGAGGGGGATAAAAGAAGCTAGAACAAGAAACAAAGCTATTGGAAAGTGCTCTCCAGAGCGTCTCACTTTTCAAGTTGTTGGGGCATCTCCTTCTCTGTAACCTGTCAAGCTCCTGCATCCATAAAACAGACATGGAAGTAACAAGTGGCCCAGTAGTGCTGTGAAAGCAAGTTTGTGTTTTGATATCGACATCTTTGATATTGCATGTCTGAGGAAATTTGAGTGTTGCTCACCTGGTTCAAGAGCAGCAGAAGGGAAGGAGTTTGAGAGAAACTGTTTACTGAAACATATCTTCTGACAGTAGCGCCGACATAAATGGGATGATGGCCTCATCATGTGCCAAGAAAAATAACAGAAAAAGTGCCATCAGAGAGCGCACATGTCTGACCAACTACATGGGATTCCTTAACCACGTGAGAAAACAGGTGGGTGTTTAAGAATACAAAAGCCTGTAGACTAATGCTGCCAAAAGGCACGACTGTGGTTGTTCCCGTCTTGGTTCTTGTGCTTTGTAGTACAAAGCAAGGTTGACGGGTTAGCGACGCATACTGATGTTATTTTACTGATGAATTTCCTGTGTCACAAAAGTAACACAGGAAACTCTGATTTACCCGACTAAATAATTGGCGTCGCTACATTGGTAATCTCTGACTGGGGCTTTAGGTCAAACACAAGGAAAGTTTGACAAAGTTGAACTTGCTATCTAGTACACCTTTTTGATGACTGATTTTCTCCAGGGCAGCCTCTGTGATGTGACCCTTGTGGTTCAGGGAAAACGCCTTGCAGCACACAGAGCAGTGCTAGCTGCAGCCAGCCATGTCTTCAGACTTATGTTCACCAGTAAGGATAACACAAAACTACACAAAAGAACACACATTAATACTCTGCCTTGAGGCCTTACTACAAAACTGTCTCCAGAGAAACATCAGAGGAGCATCCCTCAGGTTGAGTAAAATAGAAAAAGAACCATGTGAGCCAAAATGTAAATATCTTGTAAAGACTAAAATGAAGTAACTGTGTGAGTTGAAACATAATGGTAAATCGACTCTGGTTTTGCTTGCCTGCCTTTTAATTCACAATATACATTTCATTTAACAAAATGGACTGCATTTGGCTTCAAACACAAAAGCTCAATGGTTTATTTCAACAAAGATGGCTAATTTCTGAAACGCGTATGGCTGTTGATGTAGTTCTGTTAATTGTTGTTAATTGTTTTATTTGTTTGTTTGATTTTCTTTTCACTTTCAGCCAGAATGAAGGAGTCTGTGTCTCCTGAGGTGGAGCTCAAGAGTGTTGAGCCTGAGATTCTTGAGCTGTTGCTTGAATATATTTATACCTCACAGTAAGTGTGTTTAAAACAGGGCTATACTGTGAAGCAAGTTGAACCCAATAAGGCTTTGTTTGTGTTAACTGGCTTGACAAAGCTTAAAACTACAGTCAGTGGTAATGGGTATCACAATAGTGGTTAGCAGTTTTTGTTTTGTTTTGTTTTTTTCTTTTAAGCCAGCTTTCTGCTTCAGACTCTGTGTGCACTCACATAAAATGGGATTTTGACGTGTCACAAGTCTTATTCTGCACAGAATAATCCCTACACCGCGTTCCAAATTATTATGAAAATTGTATTTGGTGTCATAAAGATTAGATATGATGTTTTTCAATTAAATGCATGGATGGCACTGTGTCTCAGTGCTCTTTGGATCACTAAAATCAATCTCTGACACCTGTGACTATTAGTTTACCAGGTGAGCCTAATTAGAGGGGAAAAACTACTAAAGAGTATGTTCCACATTATTAAGCAGACCACCATTTTCAAGCTATATGGGAAAGAAAAAGGATCTCTCTTCTGCTGAAAAGTGTGAAATAGTGCAATGCTTGGCCATGGAATGAAAACCTTAGATATTTCACAAGAACTTAAGTGTGATCATTTTTCTGTGGCTGAGTCACAGCACACACAGGTTCATGCAGATAAAGGCATAAGGAAGGTTTCTGCCAGACAAATGCACTGGATTAAGAGCAAGCCTTTTTTTTTTTTTTTTTTTTTTTAATTTTTAAATTTATTTATTTTTTTATAAATGCTTGGCTCTAAACACATGCCGTAAATAAAAGAATAGGAGAGAACATGGCATTTTTTATTCACTTTTAAACCAGAAAGCCTTAACATAACTAGTGCATTAACCTTACTTTGCAGTACACTCATCATATGGCAATAAAAGATTGTTTTCTTTTTTCATACTTTGTGTTTTGCCGTGTCCCAGAATCACAGTGGACAGTACTAATGCAGAGTCATTGCTGAATGTGGCCAACCAGTACCAGATTGAACCAGTGAAGATGATGTGTGCGAAGTTCATTTTTGGACAGATTGATGCAACAAACTGCCTGGGTAACAACAGAAACACAGACCTGCCATTGTGGATTTCTTTGAGTGATTCCTGTTCTGTGCTTTTGCAGGCATTTCAGTACTCTCAGACCGCATGAACTGTCCAGAGCTGAAGGCAGCAGCAGAGGAGTTTTCCTATCTCCACTTTACTGATGTCTGCAGACTGGATGAATTTCTAAATCTGGACATTGCACAGCTCGCGCAACTACTGCACCAGGACAAACTCACTGTCTACTGTGAGACACAGGTACCACAGTGTCGACTAAAATTTTATATTTAAAACAAAAAAATGTAGCCAACTGAAATCAAACTAGACCTGAAATTTAACTAAAGCAAGTTTAAAAACAAAAACACTGTAGAAAGCCTTTGTTCCCACATGTTGCTCCATTCAGGTTTATGATGCTGCAGTGCGCTGGCTAAAGTATAACATCCCAAGTAGACAACAGCATATTGTGGATGTTTTGAGGTGCATTCGCCTACCTCTGGTCCCCAAAACCTTCCTGTCAGAAACTGTAAAGACTGAGCCGCTCTTCCAGGACAACCCACACTGTTTACAGATGATCACCCGTGAGTAGCAAAATGGAGAGCTTGCACTCAAATTCAAGTTTAAGACATTCATGCAAGAACAGTGGCGTAACCAACATTCCCAATGAAATGATCTGCATCATTCAATGGAAGCAAAAAGTTTAAACTGATGAATTTCAGTAAAACCTGTTATACATGTTCAACATAATATTGTGGCTAATTGAATTCCAGGGTTTTGCTGGAATATTTTCTGGGTTTTGTGTGTATGTATATGTTGTTGCTCTAAATGGCCAGTATTGGTAATTTGGCTCGTCACGTGACACAGGCAAAGTTCAAATAGTTGCGATATTGCTTTCCACTGTGTAGATGGCTCTATTCATTCACAAAAAAACCCTCATTGCTTTTTGCCTTAGGTGCAATGTGGGACCTTGGAGAGCTCAGCCAACCACGTCGCAAGAAGTACGACAACTGCATTGGTCTGTTTAATGGTAACCGCTGCTACTACTTTGACCCCAAGGTAACAACAAATATTTACCAATTCTAGCCACAGGGGCATCACTTCAGACTGTGTAATATCGTTTGGGTATGTGCTTTTTTAGCAGTTGCTTGATGATTATTTACATTGCCACCTTAGGTAAATGTAGAGGAATCCCACTGATTACATATGAGCTACCTTTAACCTACTATAAGGAGGAAAAACTCTCAAAGTGACTTCCAGCTCAAGGCAGGCCAGCCATTTTTGGTGGAAGGTTAAGGGGAAATAAGATTGAGAAGATGAGCACGAAGCAACAAACAGTAAATGAGGCTAAATAGTGGTGCACATTAGTAGAATAACGATTTGGTTAATCTTCGGTGTTTGTTTGTTTTGTTGTTTTCTTTCAATAGTTCCATACAATAGCAGGTCTGTTCTAATCATTACACAAGTGTTGGTATTGCTTTCCATTCAGGATTACAGCTGGATGAGCATCAACTGCAAACTGTCAAAACGCCAGAATAGGGTGGGCTCCATTTTAGGTGGCTCACACAGCTTTCACATCAAACACACAGACTTCTACAACATTCTGAGGAATAGATGCTCCAGGCCAGGGCCACCAACACCTCGTGAGAACATGTCTGCTTGTGTTTTTGAGGGCAAGATCTTCACATCTGGAGGATCAGAAGCGGGTATGCATGGTGATATGTGTATCTCTTGAAGAGACTGTGGGCAGTGAATTGCTATAGTTTTGCTATGAATGTAGTATAACTTGTTATCAGTGGGGAAAGTTTCTAGCCATGTCTGCAAGCATATGTTTCTGATATTATGTATTGTTTTTGCAGGTGGGTCAGCTGTGGACCTCTTTGAAAGTTATGACACAATGACAGAGTCATGGCAGGTCAACACCAGCATGCTAGTGTCCCGCTGCAGTCATGCCTCAGTGGAGGCCAATGGGCTCATTTATGTTTGTGGAGGACTGACTGGCAACAGTGTTTCTGGTAGAGTCCTCAGGAACTGTGAGGTCTATGACCCCAGCACACAACAGTGAGTCACTACAGCTCTGTATGCTGCTTTTTTTTTTTTTTTTTTTTTTTTTTTGTCTGTGTATGTTTGCAATATTTGGGACTTTGTGCTTTAAAGGAGGTGTATGAATCAATGGGCATCAGGAGGCTAGCAAAGTTAAAGCTAAATGTATACCACTTTATTGCATGACTGACCAGTGTCACTGGCGATTGTGCATGGTGTTCCTGCATTACGCTGGAATTTTGATGAATTAGATAAAAGAAAAGTGGCAGCTGAAGTATTAGGCTACGTTCACACTGCAGGTCTTAATGCTCAATTCCAATTTTTTTTTGATCAAATCCGCTTTTGTTTATTTTGTTTTTTGTCTGCTCGTTCACACTACAAATAAAATGCGACAGCAAACGCGCTCTAGTGTGAACGCTCAAAGCGGCCGCATGCGCAAAAGAAGACTTCACACACAACGCACTCTGTTTAGACCCAGAGCAAACTATATTGTTTGACTGATGGCCCTTAATATAAAGACTTCGGACTTCATGTTTCCCAATTTTTGCTTTAAGTTATTTTGTTATTTACATAATAATGTAAATAACCTAATAATGATCCTTATTGCTGTTTAAGAGAGGAGCGGTGCTTCAAAGGATAGTTGCAGATTTCTGTCAGAATCTGCAGGTTATACAGTACAAATAAAATGTTAACGTTTCTCCAACGTTGTCTTCCCAGCAGTTTTAGTCTGATATTATGTATTGTTTTTGCAGGTGGGTCAGCTGTGGACCTCCTTTGAAAGTTATGACACAGTTCCCAGCTTTCGCCTGCAGTGTGAACGTAGCTTTAATCTTGCATAAGTAAGCACAAAAGTTACTGTTGTTGTACTGGCCACAGTGGACGCCAGTGTAAAAATACATGGTTTCCAGGTTTCTCCCAGTGCACAGTGGATCTTATAGCCACCCCGGCAGGTGGTCAACAAGGACACCAAAACTTGTGAAAACATGGGATTTCAAAATAATACCATAATGCATCTTCTAAAAATCTCGACCAAATTCGAAGTCAGAAGTAAAGTTTTCTGAACTTTTAGTTTAATTCTATTTATATAATAAAATTATATAATTGATACATTATCAAGATTGTTAATAAGCTCATCCATAGATTGTATGGCTACATGGCCAATACCTTCTCATTAGTCCTAAGTAATGCTAATAAAATACTAGGAGCAGGATGATTGGTTGGTACAAACTCTGTCAAGTTAAAGTTTTATTTTATATAACACCAAATCACAACAGTCACTTCAAGGTGCTTTATATAGTAAAGATCCTACCATAGTGGAGAGAGTTGGTGTTGGTGGCAAGGGAAAAACTCCTGTTAACCAGATAGAACCCTCTGGTTGAACCAGGCTCAGGATGGGGCAGCTATCAGCTGTGACTTTTTGGGGTGAGCAAGGGAAACGACAAAATGAACACTATGGAAGAGAACTGTAATATTTCAAACTCTTTAGCCAGGCTCCTCTGCCATTGCAGTGTTTGAAAAGTATTTTTATATTATTAATAATATTTTTATAATAAAGTATTGAAAAGAGTAATATTACAACTAGTTAGCTTCCGCCATTATTGGAAACTGGAATTGGCTGGGAGGTGCTATGAATTCTGGGATAGGTTGGGCCACGAAGTCCAGGGAAATGAAGGACTCATTTGGAGCAGCCTTCATTGCCTGGCTGTGACATAAACGGCCTTCAAATGCGGCCTCCGAAGCATGCAGCCCCTTAATTGGGGCATAGCATAAGTAACCATTGGTGGTTTTCAAGGCTTCATGTCAAAGCAGAGAAACTGATTATAGAATAGTTTTTGTACGTGGGTGTAAACCAGTCTATTTCTGCTTTGAAGCTGCACATTTTAACAATGGAATCTGGAGATTAATTTTGAACCAGATTTCAATGACAATTCCGGGAACTTTAGGGTTTTTGACACTTTGCTTTGGACATCGGTTTTCGGCACCAAGGTTGTCATTATCAAACATTTGAAAATCTTGCTGAATAAATTCCCTTAAAAGCTTATTCAGAGGGTCATAAAACTCTCAAGAATACGCATTAGATTTTTTTTTTCTCCTCTACACTATATTTATTTTCTGCTACAACCTTCCAGGTGGAGAAAATTGCATGAAATGAGGGTTGCCAGGAAGAACCATGGGCTAGTGGTTATCGACAACAAGATCTATGCTGTTGGAGGCGAAGGGTCAACTGGTAAAGAAAATGGTGTTAAGGAATCAAAGTACTACTGTAGTTTATCACGATGGCCATAGCTAGTAGGTCTGTATAATGCATGGTGGTTTGTGTGTGTGTGTGTGGGGGTTTTTTTTTTTTTTTTTTTTTTTTTGGGGGGGGGGGGGATTCCCTGTTTTCCAGGTGGCCTTGACTCAGTAGAATACTATGATATTACCACTAACAAGTGGCATGCTGCCTCAAGGATGCCATGGAGAAGTCTCTCAGTGAAATGTGTGCCTGTCGGTGACGTCATTTTTGTGCTGGCAGGCAGGGGACTAGGGGCACAGTGCCTCACAAATGTCCTAGAATACCACACAAAAACCAGTAGGTTGGTACATCAACTAAATACTGTTGACATAAACTATATGAATAACTAAATATAAAAATGGACAGCACTTTATTTTTCAGAATGTCTAAACATCTCATGAATATGAATTTAAATGTATGTCAGTCAGTCAAACCATTTTGGTTACACTTCTTTAACAAAATGATACATTCTTGTTAGAAATCAACATAAGTGATTGGGCAGTTGGGTTGTAAAAAGTAGTGCCTAATATGACTTACCTTATTATTTTATGATGCTTTAGCCACTGCTGATATTTGTAAAAGAAGCATCATTACTATAAAGTCTGAGCAGTAAACACTCAATCTATTTGCTCAACTTCTTACTGAAACATTTCTTTTGTGTTCAGGTGGGTAACATCCAAAGCTCAAGCTTTTTTCTCCACCAGCTGCATTATCTGCACGGTTGGTCCATGAGAGTTCATTGAAGGCAGCCGCAAAATGTTTTTATTTGCCTCATCCTCATAGGACAAGATACACATTTGATTGTTATGATGCTTGTTTGAGACCCCTAGGATTCCTGTAGTGGAATAGTAAACTGATTTGCACAAGGACCTACTACTGAAAGGGTTACTCATCACAATATTTAATGTGCATGTTTACAGAATGGTTATGTTCTTTTAACTTTGTTTAGCAGTAAAGATTCTCTTGCTTGTAAATGTTTGGCAGATATGTGCTGTTTTTATCGATTCATGACTAACTTAATAAAAGTGCTTTGCTAATGATTTGAAATGTTCTTGTAGGAGTCTTCCCCCCCCCCCCCTTTGCTTTGCGTAAGTTCCGTGTGTGTGTGTGTGTGTGTGTGTGTGTGTGATTATTAAACAGTCGCACATAAATAAGTGACGTCATATTCAGTACTTTTGACAGTTCACTCTTCGGCCGCTCCATCTTATTAGGGAAATTCCATATACATAAATGTAAATTTCAAAACTCAACCCCATCATTTAATTTGTTTTTGATTGAAATTGAATATTACTTTAACTCTTAAATTAACTTCCAATTTTAAAAAAAAAAAAAAAAAAAAAAGGTTTATCATTGATTGAAATTCATTCAGAAATGTTTAACGAATGAGCTGTCACAACTTTCAAGTACAAAGTTGTTATGAAGTCTGTCACATCCCCCCCCCCCTTTTTTTTTTTTTTTTTATCCTTTATTTATCCTTCTTTTTTTCATTGTACTGTATATTGTTACTCTTATTTGCCTTGTATGTCTACTGTACAAACTGAACTGGAATGACTGACTGTTCGCTTTATAAGTTCAATAAAGTTTGGAAGAAAAAAAACCCCTCTTCGGCCGCTCCCGTCTGCCGCATTTTGCGGCAAAATTATCCACACCCACCGCCGCGCTATGAATTGTGGGATATATGGGACCACGAAGCGTGCACCAGACCACGCTTGATATTTGGGGAAATCGACGCATTTGAAGTACGCTTCGAATTGGGACAGCCGGCGTGGCGTGGCGGTGACGTAACCGCACTTGAAATGCGTACTTCAAGCGTGCAGACCCTGAATTGGGACACAGCCAGTGTCTGATGTAGAGCAGGTGTGCTTGAAAGCTATTATTTTTGTGGAGTAACAAACTGGCAGCCCTGGAGTGTTTTCTGCTTGTTTTTACCTCAGCAGTTATCACCTTAATGGGGATGTGTCTGTGTAAGCCAAACAATAAATGATTCAGGATAGTTATTTGTCTATTGGCATTTTTTTTCAGCACTGTAACTGCCGGTTAAACAGGTGAATACACTCCAGCCTCATTCTGTGCGAGTTTCCTGAAAATACAATGTTGAGAATCTTCAGCAGAATTATGGTAAGCAATTCAGTGTAGTTGTTTAGGATTTATCTTACTGAAGTCATAACAAAAGCCCATTACCTTGTATTCATAAATATGTGTGAGGTTTTATGTTTTTGTTAACGTAATAATTAACAGAAGCAATTTTTCATGTTTTAACCAAATGAATGCTAGTAAAAGTCTCAGGATTTATTATCTGATCTTCTTTTATTCTATATTCGTGTATTTTTGTCTTTCTGTCTCCCAGGTGAAGTTGGGGAAGTTGAATCCTCCAGACCAGGTCAGATCTTATCAGTTAGTGAAGCCTGTACGAGTGATTCTTATTAGTGACAGATACTTGAACCAGCAGAAGGGACTTCCCAGGGTACCTGTCCCCCCTCTGCGGAAAACATGTGAGGGCTACCTCAGTGCCCTGGAGCCCATAATAGAAGAGGATGAGTGGAAGCGAGCGAAACAGCTGGTTGAGGCCTTTATGAAAAGAGGAGGGGTTGGAGAGGAACTGCAGAGAAGCCTGGAGAGGAAAGCATGCAACACTGACAACTGGGTGAGCTCATTTACTGCCACTAAAGAGGTTCAAGTTGCAGTGACCAGACATAGGGAACTGACTGAAAATGAATGATCATGTTATAGGGAAGGAAGAAGATGGAATTAAAAAGGTCTCAGGTAGGATCAGTTAGAACAAAAAACATCAGGCCTTATTCATTAGTAAAAATAGAAAAGTACTATAGAAATGCTATTCCAGAGGACTATACTATGAAGAAATTTCAACATACCCAGTCTTTCTTTATATGGCTTCACAAAACCTAAAAACTGCAGGCAGCAATGAAGAGTACTGATAATTAAATGTATTGTGTCAAACAAAGCAGCTCTGTTTCAGAACATTTGGTAACTGAAAACCACTGTGATTGAAAAGTTGAAATGAATCTTTATTGGTCTTATTGATTAACAATGTTGCATTAAACAGTAAAATGAAACACTGTTGCTGCAAATGTGATGACGTAAATCCAAAAGAGAACTTGTATTTTGATCATTGCAAGTGGGGAAATAATTCATTAAGTGAAAGTTATATAAATCTGTCTTACTGCTCACTGTGCTTCAAGTGCTGCCATCAGTTTCTAATCTGACAGCTGCCCATCAGAGTTTTGAAACTTAAATGTTTATATGCATCGGGTTAAAGTTTACTCTGTGTGTTCAAGTCTGACACTGTCCCACAGCCTGATTTGGAAACTAGTTTATCACTAACAAAGTGAAATTGAGTGAATGCTATTCACAAGCAGCAGCAAAAGTAATATTTAGTCTAGAAGTAATATACATTAATCATAATATTTTTGGTTTATAAGTGTTTTTATAAAATATAATTCTTTGACTGTCTTAAGTGAGCTGTGGTACTGCACTCCATTAATTAAAAAAATGTGATTTGATGTATAATTTGTCTATTTGCCCTGAGCCTTATCATTAAAGGCAATGGCAGAATGTACAGCTGTAGTTATAGTAATTGATGAAAATACTCCAATTACAGAAAATGGTGTAAATTTGTCAAGAACTGCAGATAGAGTAGGAACACTTAAATGAAATTTTGCAACATCTTAGAAACTCAAGTGATGACACTAATTTTTATCAGCTGCTTTCTGCAGGATTAATTAACAGCCTGCTACTGTGTGTAGACGACAGACCTGTGGGGGAAGTTGGAATACTTTGGGAACCGGAGCCCTGTGGTGATTAACGCAAATGTCCCGATTGCGTGTCCTCGACTGGACTTCAGGGATAAACAGGGACAAATTAGGTAAACCAACACACACTCTAACACAAAAATGATACCTTGTATATGTGTTTATAGCTTTTTAAAACGACTAACATGTTTTGTTTTTTGGGGGGGTTTGCTGCTTAGGTGTGCAGCCAAACTAATAATAGCTCTTTTGGAATTTAAGACAACCATTGAAAAGTGAGTACCAGAATCAAATTAATGTTTAATTAATTAATTAATCTCCAGAGATCTAAGATGCCATAGTGCAGTTAACACGTCATATGCTCACAGGACCTTTTGAGAATAAATAATGAGGAAACTGATCTCACCTGAGCATGAAACTATTAGTCGGTAAAATTAATTAGGGAGCCTCTGAAACTGAGTCTGTTTTGTAAAAATGCCTGTAATAACGTAAGTTCTAATTCCATCAAAATGTTCCAAAAGACACCAAAACAAGAAAAGTGGTTAAGAGATCAGTTTAGTAGTTTTTGGTACTTGTGTATTGCCTCTATTTTTCAGCCCACCTCGGTTTACTGATGGAGGCTGTGTCTTTCACAGTGAAACATTACCAGCTGAGAATCTGGGAGGGAAACCTCTTTGTATGGAGCAATATTCCCAGTTGCTGTCAACCTGCCGCATCCCAGGTCTGGAGAGGGACTCGGTGGTGTTCCATGCCAAGATCGGCAATCCACCCAAACACATCACAGTGGCATATAACTCTCAGGTAAGATTTTTTTTTTTTTTTTTGCACAACATATTACCAGAGTCTTTGTGGAGATGCTTGCAAAGAGCCAAAGCTGTGTTAAAAGCATAATGCGGTTGTTTCTGTCCTGGATGCAGTATACACTTTGCCATTGTGCTTTTGTGGAATAGAAATAAAAGTAATGTTTATATCCACGCTGTAGACTGCCACTATTTTCCTCCTCCTCTGAGACAAAATGAAATCGGCTGATTGGACTCTATGGCAAGCGAGCTAACAATTCCAACAAACTGAACTACTGGGATTCTCTATTCTTATCCCTAATGAGAGTGGGCCAACATATTAAAGTCTATGGGTTAAGAATGGGATATCACTCAAATTCACACGGATGAGTGAATAGTTTACTGTGTATAAGGAAATGGGTGAAATGAGCACACCTTTTTAAAAAGACATTTAATTATTTGCTTGAATATTGTAGTGTAGCGAGTAACATCTTCACAGGTTTGTTACCCCTGGCTATTGACTTGCGAAAACACACTGTACTATATAATGTTAGCTTAATATTTGCTCTATAAACACTACTCGTGACCTACAAAAAATAGTCAAATGGATTCCATTTCTCACGCATACCCTATCTTTGCATGGTCTTTATTCTCCCTTGCTCAAAGGTTATTTTCCTTCCTCTTCTTGTCCTCCACTACCATGTCCGGTTGATAAGCCATCACCAGTTTGTCTGTCTGTATCTGCAAGTCCTACAGGATCTTAGCTTGGTCAATCTCAATAATACACCCTGCTGTTATGTGCTGGATTGTCTCAGGGGCATCTTTGCACAGCCTGCACCTGGGGTTTTTACCTGGTGTGGTAGACCCAGCCTCTATGGATCTTGTGCTTAGAGCTTGTTCCTGTACTGCCATTAGAGGTGCCTCTGTGCCATCCTTCAGTCCAGTTTTTTCCCAGCCACTGGTAGGATTTCTTGATGTCAGCCACTTCCTCTATCTGCCAGTGGTGCATACCGTGCAGGGGCCTATTCTTCTACAATGGTTCTTCTCCTTGCACACAGTTGATGTCGGTGGCATCAACTGTTGATGTCCATCTCATGTACCCTCTTTCGCTGAGGTTACTTCCATAGTAGTATTCCAACAGTTCCCTAGCACCTGATGTGGGCCTTACTAATCCAGCCAGTATGGTTTCAGTTATCTTTCCCTCTCACTCATAACCAAATCAGATTGGTTAGCATCTGGGGCCTAGCCTGGCGACCCTTATTGAATACAGTCCCCCTGGTCAAAAGTTGAACCCCAGATAGGAAGAGAGAGTTTGCCAGAGATGACAATCCAAGCAAACCAAGTGGAACCCAACTCAATTCTCCTCTCTGCAGACACTTGAACACTACCTGAAATGTTTGAAAGAGTAGCTGAAAAACTCTTTGCTGTTGGCCAAAGGAGTGGGCTGTTCACCTAGTCCCACTACCCAAATGTAAGGCATGTAGTGCTGAGTTGGATGGGAAGCATGTGCTCAGTAATGCTATAAATCTGTGTCCTCCCTTTGAATCAGTTCTTTGTGGTGGAGGTCTACCACAATGATGGGACTCCGCTGACAGTTGATCAGCTTTGTGTTCAGATGGAGAGCATTTGCACCTCCACATCAGAGACTAACACGGAGCCTGTCGGTATCCTCACCACCCTGGATCGTGACTCTTGGAGCAAAGCATATCTCAGTATGAAAGGTAAGGCCAAGCTTAGCTTTAACTCAGATTAAACTAATGAAAAAAGTGTGTGACATAAAGTGGTCAACAGTAACGGATCTTGGCAAAGAAGGGTAATCTGCATTCTCTATGATGTGATGAACCAGAAAATAACACAGAAAAACATTTTTGGCATCTATTTCATCCTAGCACATCATCGTTATTCTCTGCAACCTTGGTGAGCTTGGCTAAGTGCACATCATGGTGCTGCAGGTTCTAATGGGTGACCCAGCTAGTTTGCAGTGGATCTCAGCTAATTATTACAACAACACAATTTACAGGTTACAATTACAGAGTTACAAAAGACTATCAGCCTGGCTAGCCGGTAAATAAAACATGTGAATGGAAGAGCCAAAGCTAGCTTGTTAGCAACAACTGAATTTGTAAAATGAAGCAAGAGGATTTTCCTTAGTAAATTTAAAAAAAAAAAAATAGAAAAGAGGGAAAAAAAGATTACAAGTCAAACTTCTAGACTTGGGCAACCATCAATACTGCACACCCCAGGGTCCTATCCTAAAAGGACAACACTGAAATAACACTCAATAAACAAAGTTTAAAAAAAGGCACTTTTTCATTGTAAGTACCCTATGATAGTGGAGAAAACATCAGAGAATCCTCCCTTAGCAAGTGCTTGCTGACAATGGGAAGGAAGACCTACTATTTAACAGGAAGTAACCTCTGGCAAACCTAGCCCAGCAATTGAAAGGAAACCTTTTTCTCCCACTTGTGCCCAAAATATCTTTGTTTTGGTAAACAGAGTTCATGACACTGGGTGAGGGCTAGAAAATCAAGTGTAGACTGAATTCTTTGCTTTCACTGTCAACTCTTTGTCATAATTCGCTACTAATCTAGTGATCTGTTTCACTCCATCTTGACAACACTTGAGAACAGAATCTTTAGATATTTGAACTCAACTCAAATCTAAATTGCTCCTCCTGTGTCTCTAGTTCAGTGAATCAGTCTTAGCCTCTTTCCAACACTCTGGAGTACACTTTTCCAGGAAGGCTGAGCAGTGTGATATTCTTCTCTATAAATTAAGAACTTGCTTAGAATCATTTTCCACAAAGTCCAGAATGATCAGCCCCATCACAGCTTAAATATCATACTACCATGTTTTCAACTACAGGCTTATTTGCTGTAGAACCAGCTCCTATTCAGGAGAAAGATCCACTCCAGTTTTAAGATTAGATGTCAGAGATTCAATTTTTATAAAACTTGACCCTGAACCATGCTTTAGTTATGCTGGTAGAGGACCTCCTACACCATCAGTATCAGCCATTATTGGATTAGCATGGGAGGAGGAAAAAAATACAAGAGGTACAATCTTTTAAAATGCTCATCATTTCCACTCAGCATTTTCATTAAAAGAATATATAACAAATTCTCACCAGATGCCATGTTTACTGTTTAATTAATGAATATTTCACAAATTGTAACAATTACTTCAACAAAATCTTTCGACCAGTAATTTTGTTTATTCAAAGGTATTTTATTGTTAAACCAAAATGTCTCATTTAGGATGAAAAATGCACCAAAGAGGAAACTTTGGTGCATTTTAAAATATGTGTGACCTTGGACGTGCATATGAACATACTATTTAATAAGAAGGTGCCCCTATTTTTGCATTACAAACGTTGAGGTTGGGTGGGGAAGAGCATGCTGAGCACTTCTCTAGTTGGTGAGTGTGTTTTATGAATGTATGGATAAATAGATCAACCAATTCCTACACCCCTGGTCACGCTAGTAAAAAAGAGACGAGAAAAGGAATGATGGCGATGTTAACTGACTTGATGCATGCCTAATTATCCAGGTAAGGTTAGGGAAACCTGCAGTCAGATGAGAAGTCACTTGGATGACGAAATGTTTCTCCTGCTGAAAACTGTACCTTCAGGTGAACAGAATTAACTTTCTGGGGCAATGTTAACTTTTTTTTTTTTTTGCACATAAGTGAGGGGTGAAATTGTATAGTGTTACTTGCCTTTGTGTATTTGCATGTGTACCTGTGACTGCTTCATGCGGTCTGTGATGGAGACACTCTGTCATAGCAAGATCTGTTAAACTGTTAAAAATCATTGGGTTTGGTTGGTTTTGTTTTTTGTAGATCAAACAAACAAAGAATCACTGTCAGCCATTGAAAGGAGCATCTTCACATTGTGTTTGGATAGAGCCATACCTCGAGAGTCTGACAAGTACGTCACATGTGATTTCCACCTAATAACACATGGAGGAGGCAGCCAGTGGAATAGTGCCAACCGCTGGTTTGACAAGTCACTGCAGGTGAGAAACAACCTGCCTGAAGAAATGGATGGTTATGTGGTATTTTTTGTGTGTGTGTGGGGGGGGCGAAATTCCCAACTGGCTCCCCTCAGTCACCTGATATTCATTAACTTATTTAATGGGCAACATGGAGGTTCAGTGGTTCACTGTTGCCTCACAGTAAGCAGTTACTGGTTTTCCAATCCATTATCAGCTCGTTGAAACATCGCGGCAAAAGGTCGAGGGAAAGCACCAAGCTTTTTAAATAGACTAACAATGAGGCGGAGTTGTTGCTGCCAGTAACACAACAGTACAAAGTTGCCAAAGCGAGTGAGAATTAAATAATTTGAAGAAAAGCTATCTGCAGCATGTACAAACTGATACAAATCTTTAATAGGGCTGTCAAAATTGAGAGCAAACAAAACAACTGCTGTATAATGCCCTCCGCTATCTTTTTTTAAAAATTGGTCACATGCCTGCATCACATGACTAAAATGCGTCATCATTTTAGAAAGTCTGCGTTTTTTGAGTGTCCACGCGGGACAGCTCCGTTTTGAAATGTATGCGTTTTCGAGAGGGTTTTCAAAACGCTGCGTTTTTCTTTGGGTAAAGCGCCGTGGACGGGAGGCCAAAACGGAACGAAAACGATGCGTGTACGTGTGCACGTAGCCGTCTGCCTTAGGTATGAGTGTGAATTGTTCTCACTCTGTGGCTGATGGGATAGGCTTCAGCCCCCCCTGCAACCCTGAATTGGATATTTAGAAGAAAATGAATGAATTTACTTTAGTATACTTAATGAAGCCATCCAAAATGTTGTCTTTGTAGGTGGGTGGGTATTTTCTTATACAATTTCTTATTAAAATTGTGTAGAAATGAGTTGAAATCTATGCTTGTAATTGCTTTTTTTGTCTTCCTGCTACTTCTATCAGTCAATAAACACTAGTGACCCATGCATACATAACTGTGCAACAGCATTGGCTCCACTATGTTTGAGGACTGATGTGAAATGTTTCAGACGATGATGAGCTGTTCCTTTCCTTCTCCATGCTGTTTTCTTCCAGTTATTCTAGTTTATACAATAAGGTGCAAATCACTGGTTAAACTGAAAAACTTAAGAATAACCTTCTGTATTTACATACATGAAGGGATCTCTTGATTGTATACTTGACCTTCTCGAGTAATGATGTGGTTAAGGAAAACCCTTTATACAATGTAGCTAAAGAGAAAAATTCAGTGTTCATTTTATTTCGTGGCCTTTTACTCTATTCACTTATTTTGCTATCTTTCTGCCTTTAAAAAAAAAAAAAAACCCCAGAAGACCCGTGTCTTGCAATGTAAGTTTAAATTACATTTTTGTAATTAAAAAGTTCAAAAATGTTACAGTACAGCGACTTGACTCATGTAGATATCATGGTGTACCTCTTTAATCTGTTTTAGTTGACTAAAATGTTTGTTTGTTTTTTCTCCTCTGTTGTATTCCTCTATACCCGAGGTATGTCCAGCAGACATTCCTGGTTTCTAAGTAAGAAAGTAGTTTTTTCTTTTTTTTTTTTCCTTCAAATTCCTGAATTATAATAATAATAATGGATTGGATTTATATAGCGCTTTTCAAGGCACCCAAAGCGCTTTACCAATGCCACTATTCATTCACTCTCACATTCACACACTGGTGGAGGCAGCTACAGTTGTAGCCACAGCTGCCCTGGGGCAGACTGACAGAAGCGAGGCTGCCATATCGCACCATCGGCCCCTCTGGCCAACACCAGAATTATCTGCCAGGTCTCTGAGTATGTGCTATTCCCTCCCAAAAAAAGATTTGTTTCACTGCACAAATGTGTGTAAAGCAGCATATTCGTGGGGTATGTTAGTTTCTAATCCACAACCATTTAGTGACAGGTAGGATCATAAAAATTGCAAACATGGAGACAACACAATTGCAATTAAATCCTAATACTGTTTCTGTCTTTCAGATAATTGTTGCAGAAGATGGGTCATGGGGTTTAAATCTGATTCATATTGTTGCTGATGGTACAGTTAGTATGGCCTTAACTGACTATCTTGTCGCATCCATGTAAGTGGAACCAAATTGTTTTTCGGTTATGTAGATTTAGGCTTTTTCTTTTGTTATGACATTACTGAAAATTCCGATGTTAAATTTTAAAATCATTACATGGCATTAACGCAGATGTATGGTTTTCGTGAATCACACAATTTGGGTATATGTATGTATTTATGTGTGGAAGGTATGAATGAATTTAATTGTTCACGCCTGGGCTATGATCACTTGGCTGTGCAAACATCACCTCCTTCATGACTTAAGGATTAAAGGAGGGCACATGCTCTGTTTGTTTGGCATACTGTATGGTGCCTTTGGTTTGTTACTTCATGTGATATTGTTCCACCAAATGTATTTGCCCTCATTTTTGAAACAGGAAGAAGCCAGAGATGAGGCAAGCTTCCATTCTGCCTTTACCTATGCCCCAGAAACTACACTTCCATGTCACCCCTGATATCAAAGAGATCATTGAGCAGGCTAAAAGGAGCATGGACAGGTGAGTACATATCACTTTTAAATTGTTCAATATGGCTCATGTTGAACAAACATCTGCACATCTGGCACGAAAAGACTGTCATCCACTAACAAAGCTAGGGCTAAGGCATGGCTATTAGAACAAATAAAACATTTGGTTATATGTATGAAAAGAATATGGTTAAAGGTTATATTGCACTTAGAAATGATGTTGAAAAACAAAATGGGATGTTACACACAACACATCTTGTGTGAGTTTTAAAATAAATTTCACAACACAAAGCAACAAATGTGTTCAAAATTGAATACATTGTGGTATTTTTATTGTGTTGGTGTAAACCTGTTCTTCATAAAACTCAAGTGAGCTACAAAAAAGTGGCTTTTGGTCTTGCTGCATAAAAATCTCAATGTATGTAAAGCACCCAATTAATAGATGTGAATATGTTCAGGTTTTCTGTAATTAGAATTAATAGTGTGTAATATATCCCTGACCTTTATTACAGTTTGTTACCACAAGTCAAGTATCAACAAAGTGCCTAACCATAATCTCGCCTCGTGCACCAAAATGGCATTTGTGTGTATTCAATGGTTACTTGTGTTTGACACAGTCTGTTATTGCATCTGTATAATGTTTGTTCCATTCCTCCAACTACAGAAACATCCAAAACTTTGATCTGAGTGTTCTGGTTTTTGACCACTTTGGGAAAAATTATCTGAAGGCCCACAACATGAGCCCTGATGCTTTCATCCAAATGGCCATACAGCTGGCCTACTACAGGTGAAATCCTGAAACCTCATGGAGAATGAGATGTGTATGCAGAATGTTGTCAGATCTGACAGACAGACAAGCAGCTTTACTAGAATGTTTCACACATGGAGATATGTGAAATAACACTCCCTGACATGAGATGTCTAGCTTGTTCATAGTTTATAAGCACTTTGGAGAGATTGGGATGCCCCACAATGTATTTCATATGGTATTTAAAATTCTGGCATTTATAGTGAGGAAAAACTGCTGTGATCTCAGCCAGTATGCTTACATTAGCCCAAAGGAAGGAGGAATTACTACATCGCAGAGCCAGTATTTCTCTCATGAGTCAGTAAGTTTTAGAACTTTGTTGCAACGCAGTTTATGGAAAATCTTTCTCTCCCTTCTCTTGACAGGATGAATAAGCAGGTCTGTGCATCATATGAAGCTGTCAGCCAGCGAATGTTCAGGCGTGGACGTGTGTCCCTACTGCTTTCAACGACAAGTGTCTCAGCTGCCTTTGTCAAGGCCTTTGATGACCCTCAAAAGCAGGTCTGGCAAGATGGGTAACATTAAATCCAACTCTTACAATCAGGTTCATAAATATCTGCACAGGGACAGTTGTTGTTTGTACCTTTGAGTGTGTACAGCACTAAAGTGGAGTACTGTTGATACTCGTGCTTTTTGGTTGGTTTTTTTTCTCCATAATATAAACCTTTATTTCATACTTACAGATGTACAGTTAAAACAATGTTGTCATTCTCAGCTCGGTATTTGACACAGTTTGTGTTTGGGTCAGAGTACAGCAGTTCACCAGATTTCATCTTTCTGTTTTACACAGAACACGGAGAAGATTGATCTGTTGGAAAAAGCCATAAAAACACACAAAGAGAATATTAAGGCGGTGAGTAACATTTACAACATTTAGTTCTTCAGTTTTGTGGAGTTTATATCTTCTGGCAGCAACTGTTCTCTCCATATACTCTGAATTAGTTTAAATTTTCACTCTTGCATGTTGCTCTATCAAATAAAAATTTGTTAAAGTATAATAATAACCTATTCCATCAGTCTTCAAAGGTGTGACAGTGAAAATATCTGACAACGAAAAAGAACTCTAGAGAAGCAAAGAAGACCTGTGTACCTACACAGTTGAATAGTGGGAGCATGGTATACCAATGTACTGATGTGCACCACTGCTTTGGTGGGAAAACTAGACAGGTCTTACCATCAATCTTAGAAAATGGAGTAGATGCAACTATACTATATTACTCACCTGCCTTCACACGCATTGAATTTGAGTGACATCCCATTCTTAATCTATTAACATAATGTTGCCAGCCTTTTGCAGCTTTAACATCTTCAACTCTGCTGCAAAAGCTTTCCACAAGGTTTAAGAGTGTGTTTATGGGAATTTCTGACCGTTCTTTTAGAAGCACATTTATTATCTGGAAGTCCAACTCCTGAAAAACAACCCCTCGCCACCAAATTGTACACTTGGACAGTGCAGTCACACAAGTGCCGTTCTTCTGGCAACCATGAACCACTGGCAACCACTGGCTTGGCGAACTCAAAAGGGTGATTAATCACTTTGTACTCTAGAGTCCAGAGGCAGTGTGTTTTACACACCCCTGTCAATGCTTTGCATTGCCCTTGTTGATGTAAGGATTGACTGCAGCTTCTCAGCCTTTCAAACCTATTTAATCAACTTATTTAATCATATTGTAATTTTGTAGATTTTCAGATTTGAATTCAATGAGATTGTTGCAAATATTCATCTAACGAGAATGAATATAAAGCTGGCATGATCGAGGAAGCGTTTTTGTTTGATTGTTAGATAATGTTGAATATTCACATCACTTCAAAAAATTGTAAATGAATACACAGTGTGACTGCATTAATAAAACTACAAAGTGTGTACTTCAGTGCTACTGACAAGGTCAGAACAATAGTGGGCTATTTAACTACTAAGCAACAGAAAGTGTTTCTGTGTACAAGTTCATGCAGTGCCTGTAGTTGGTGATGGAGCCACCACTTATTTTCATTCTTGTCCTTGTACCTGACCCCCCCCCCCCCTCCTTTTTTTTTCTCTTTTTTTTTTAACATCCCTTAACATTGACCTATAAACCATTTAAGTATACTCTATGTATAAACCACACTCATCTACACATAATAGAGAACTAGGCCAAGTTCCTATTTTAAATTGGGTTAGGGGTTGCAATGCATAACTTGGTCCTGTGTCTTTAATCTTTAATTAAAGATATGAGTGTGACAGACATGTAATAGTATCCCAAAGAGTTGTTGGTTAAATATGTAGTATTTTTCTTTTCTTACAGGTAATTGGAGGACATGATATTGTAGCCCATATCATTGCTCTCAGATTGCAAGCTGTTGAGAATAAACTCCCCATGCCTGACATCTTCAGAGACATCTCATACAAAAAAATCCTTAACTACCAATTCGCCGCAAGTCAGGTAAAAACACATTAATGTTGCTTTGTTTATGTTGGTGAAGGGCTTATAGGTAAAACTGATATTTCTCACTAACACATGCATGTGATTAAATAGCTACCCAGCAGAAGTCCTTGCAGGTCATTATGTCATGTCCAAAAAATCTAAAAATTATAAAAAATCATCAGTTGTATGTGTCTACAGATATTTTAGTTATTAACAAAATTGGACATTTATTTAAATGTTCCTTCAAATTTCATAAAAAAATACTCAACCAGTGGAAGTATACTAAAGTGGAAGAAATCATCATTAAAGAAGACCCTTTGTAAAATTGTATAGTTTACATTTCTTTTAAACTCTGATATTGAACATAATATATAGAAGTCAGTTTGGAGTGGAAGACATCCATAAAACCCAACAGTGACTTCATACAGCAGAAAGACCCACAAACAACTGTGGATGGCTGCAGGGTGCAAGTATTCTCATGTCCATGAGAGCGATCATTTTTCTGCCCGATTCTTGATGTTGTATTAAAAATGAACCTTTTTATTTAAGACTAGATTTCTTCACATTCACACAAAGATTTAAATTGGAAGAAATGTTTAAGTCATCGCAGCTCTTAAACATCTGACACTTTTAACATGACTGAATTAAATTAGTAGTGCATTTTAGTTGCATCTCTAACATTTCATTTCACATATTTTGTGGTGGGACTCACAATGTTATCTAAAGGTCTGTAAAGCAACGTTCTCACTTAAATTTCTCTTCACAAGGTGACATCCAATACCGGCTCTGTGGGAGTCCATCAGGTTGATGAAAACTCTGGATACAGTTTGTGCTACAGTGTACATAACAGTCACTTCATCATTGAGATGGCAACTTCCAACACCCACAAGAGACTAAACACACGTCATCTGATCCAAAATATGAAGGATGCACTACTGGACATGAGGGCTTTGCTGGAGCAAGCTCCAAGAGCAACTTAAAAATCATCCATAGCTAAACTCTCACCTTATTTTTTGCATTTTCTTTTGTTTTATTTTTATTTTTTTATTTGAATGATTATTGAATTTTTTGAGGGGGTGGGGATTTCTCATCACTTCTTTGATTACTTGCTCAAAAATGGGAGATTCCATTCTAGATTTAAGTTTTGATCTTTTGTGAAACTTGCAGAGACCGGGTAGTCCTGTGAGTGATCTGTGGTAGGTGGGCTGGAGCAGACAGTGTCATGGCACACATGCTAAACACAAAGACACAGCTGAGGAAAATCCTTACACAAAAAAACACTAGGTGTTAGTCTTAATTGTCACACCCCAATTTCTATGTGCATTTTATTTGAGAAATGAGTGCTGAGCTTGAAGCCTAAAGACTATTATGCTTCTGTAATAAAACACCAATTTCAAACATTAGCTGTCTGACTGAAGTTCAGTCATTTGGATGTAACTCCTTCCTATAGAGATGCATTGATGCAAATGTCTAAAAGTAGTTTGTCCAGGTGTTTAGACTGAAAGTGAATATTTTCTTTTACAAAAAGTCAACTAAATTGTCTTTGCTTTGCAATCCAACCTCACTATGGCAAACTTTTGGACCAAAAAAAATTTTTTTTTTTCTAGAGTGCATCTCTGGACATTGATAGCTATATTCAGCTAAGAGGACATCTCTCAGAGCACACAAGATTTTGAATTTTTTCAAAGAATGAAATGACAATTCCTGCCTAAGGAATTAGAAATGGGCAGTAATGTAACATACAGGATACCAGCTGCTGTTAACCCTATAATGCCCTTTGTATTATATTTGATACATGAGTATCAGTTTCTGAGACCTGAGATCTCATCAACATGATCAATACTTGCCATAATTTCAAAATGTTATGGACAAAATTATTTTTTTTGTCTAAAATAACATTGTTTACAAAAAAGTGCCAAAAACACCCGATGTATCAAATGCGATACACTAAATATGTCATACACAACATGATGTAGCAAAAAAAAAAACCCGTGGATTTTGTTATGAGGGTTAATAAGACATCTTAGTTCCAAAAAAAAAAAATCAGAATTTTCTTGCTTTTTTTTTTTTTTTTTGAGATGGGTTGGGTCTTACAAAGTTAAACGCCAGACTTCACGTGATCATTTTTGGCCACTTCCAGCACCCGTTCCGTAAATTCACGAGGAGACGCGCAACAAAATCGAACCGCTGCTGGTTCGGCAGGAATTTAGCCATCGACGATTCACTTCATCGCAGTGGGAGTTTTGCGTAAGCTAACGTTTGTCACTGGTTAGTGTTAAATTACGTTTCTGTGTGGCTGGTGTAAAGTTGTGTTAGTAGGTTTTGCGAAATTTCGCGTAGCGATATCTTGAATATAATCTTTAGATTTGCTAAGAGTGTTAGCCGGGCAGTGCTACCAGATTTGTAGCTTAGGTTACCAGTTTGTTTGCAGTTGCTAGCCCAGTGTTGTGGTCTCGTTACAGGACGTGTTTAAAATGAGCTAACGCTAGAAAGCTGATCCGTGAGTTTGACTAATCAACTGGTAACGTTTACTAACCTGCCATCGTAAAATTGACCATTTATCAAATTTCTTTCTAAAGGCTGTCATTTAATTATCTGACATTCCAACTTTAAACCAAGGTGAGGTTTCTTCACCTAATTAGCTGAAATCCAGTTAGCCAATTTAAAGTAGTGTCATTGCTATGTACTCTGACAGAGCAGTGTATCAGTGCGATTGTTTTTTTCAGTTTGCATGTGAATAGGAAAACGGTTATTCATTTAAACAACTATATTTAGCTTAATGTGTGATTATGCCTGTTGCTGTGGTATTTTACGGTGATAGCTGCAAAAGTCTTAGGAAGCTTAGTTTTATGTGCAAGGGAACGGCTGCTCAGATGTGTCAGGTAAGCGGTCTCGCTGCCTATCCGATACCTTAACCAAGTGGGTTTCTCTTTTTGTCCTTAAAGGTAGTTAAAAATACTTTTAACCCTTCCCGAATCAACTAAACCTGTTAACAGAGACTGAAGAAATAACAGTCATTAGCATGTGTCCAAAACATCTATATGTTGTCATAAAGAGACACCAGCTGTTTGAATTAGGGCTGGTATTTAGTTCTTTGTAATACCCCTTTCTAACACAAGGTAGTGCAGTGAGCTAGTGGAACCATCTTCCACAAAGTTGTGCAGAAGCGAGGATATCTAAAAACACATAAAATTTAAAGAAGTTAGGCACTAGTACTTATCCTAAATCAAAACACCTGCTTGTAAGCAGTGCCATCCGGTGGCAGAATTTCACTTTAACCTGTGCGATGCTTTAACCATGATCTGAGATGTAATTCACTGATTGTTTTCACCCCAGCAGTGTCAGATTTGGGCAATCTATTGCTGAAGTGTTACTAAAGCTGCTCTTTAGGAAGACAAGGTGCCAAGCAGCAAGGATTGGCAGGTGCTCCTCACCATGTCCAAGAGCAAGAGCTCGGAGTCAGTCAAGGTGGTGGTCCGTTGCCGTCCTATGAACGAGAAAGAGCGGGCCGCCAAGTATGAGAGTGTGGTGTCTGTTGATGTCAAACTGGGCCAAATTATTGTGAGAAACCCAAGGGAGTCCTCGGGCAACGAACTGCCCAAAATCTTTACATTTGATGCTGTTTATGGTTGGAACTCGAAACAGCTAGAAATGTATGATGAAACCTTCAGGCCCCTGGTTGAGTCTGTTCTTCTGGGATTTAATGGGACCATCTTTGCTTATGGCCAGACGGGTACAGGGAAGACTTACACTATGGAAGGGGTGAGAAATGATCCGGAGAAGAGAGGAGTGATCCCAAACTCCTTTGAGCACATCTTCACACACATTTCACGTTCACAGAACCAACAGTACCTTGTCAGAGCGTCATACTTAGAAATCTACCAGGAGGAGATCAGAGACTTGCTCTCAAAAGATCAGTCACGTCGTCTCGAGCTCAGGGAGAGGCCCGACACGGGTGTGTATGTTAAAGATCTTTCATCATTTGTTACCAAGAGTGTGCGAGAGATCGAGCATGTCATGAATGTGGGAAACCAGAATCGATCAGTTGGAGCCACTAATATGAATGAGCACAGCTCACGCTCTCACGCCATTTTTGTCATCACGGTGGAGTGCAGTGAGTTGGGTGTGGATGGAGAGAACCACATAAGAGTTGGCAAACTCAACCTGGTGGATTTAGCTGGCAGTGAAAGGCAAACCAAGACTGGAGCTCAGGGGGAGAGGCTTAAAGAAGCCACAAAGATAAATCTATCCCTTTCTGCTCTTGGTAATGTCATATCAGCTCTGGTGGATGGCAGGAGCAGCCACATCCCTTACCGAGACTCGAAGCTGACACGTCTGCTGCAGGACTCCCTAGGGGGCAATGCCCGCACTGTCATGGTTGCCAACATTGGCCCAGCATCCTACAATGTGGAGGAGACCTTAACAACTCTGCGCTATTCAAACAGGGCAAAAAATATCAAGAACAAACCACGTATCAATGAAGATCCCAAAGATGCCCTGCTCAGGGAGTTTCAGGAGGAGATTGCCAGGCTGAAGGCGCAGCTGCAGAAACGCTCAGGAAAGAAAAAGAGAAGGCTGAGGAGGAGAGCTGGGGAAGGGAGCGATGATGAGGGTCTGGAAAGTGGCGAGACAGAGGACGATGAGGAAGATGGAGACGACAAGGGGGACTACTGGAGAGAACAGCAGGAGAAGTTGGAAAAGGAGAGAAAGGCAATCCTGGAGGATCACAGCCTGGTAGCTGAGGAGAAAGCCCGGCTTCTTAAAGAGAAAGAGAGGAAAATGGAAGACTTCCGGAAGGAGAGGGAGGCCGGAGAGAAGCTTGCAGCCAAAGTTAAGGTAAGCAGATTTTTTTTTTTTTTTTAAGTACCAAGAGTTTCAAGAAGTTTGTCATTTCGTATGGTGTTACCCAGGCTGAAATGAAACACTCATCAGCTGGTGAAATAGTCAATAAAATGTTTTTAAAAAGGCAGTAATAAATCATAACAATAAACGGGGATAAAAAACAAAAAACAAAATCTAAATTCTAAAACAAACTCAAGTCTAAATAGTCACACTAATTCCGATAGCAGCAGCAGTCCTTTCACAGAAGGGGGTAATTAAATTAAGTCGTGTGTGTATTTGAGCTGTATATTGTATGCGTGTGTGCATGCATGTGTAGATAGGGGTTATCAAAGTCCGCTCGTAGATCTTACAGTATAGCTTTGTGAATAGCGGAATGGATGGGGAGGGGGCACAGTTCATTTGTCAGTCTCGCTGCTTGTGCAAAGAACCCTTCCAGCATCCTGGTGGTTCTGCAGCTGATGCTCCTCTCTCTTGCCAGACAGCAGGAGGGAGAACAGGCTATGAGAGGGGTGGTGGGAGTCTCTGATGATGGAGATAGCTAAGTGTATGCAGCTCTGTTTGTAGATTTCTTCCAGAGACGAGAGAGGGGCACCAACAATCCTCCTGGCAGTCTATTGAGTTGTTGCTTTTCATTGGACTTGCAGCTGCCAAACCAAGATGTAAAACTTTGTGTCAGGATGTTTTTAATGGTGCCTCTGCAAAAAGTTGTGAGGTGAAGTGTGGAGAGTCCTGCTTTTCTGAGTCTCCTGAGGGAGTGGAGACGCTTTTGTGCTTTTTCTTTTTGTTTCAATTTAAACTGCTGTGGTATTAACTCTAGGTGCACACCCAGAAACTTAACACTGCTGGCCCTCTCCACAGCAGCACCATCTATGGTGAGGTCTGTGAACTCTGCCAGACTTCCTGAAATCAATTACCATCTCTTTTGTTTTATACACATTGATGGTGGGATTATGAGATCTACACCACACTTCAAGCTGCTCCATGTCCATTATATAAGTGGACTCATCACTCATGTCAGTGATGAGGCCAACCACTGTTGAGTCATCTACAAACTTCACAATTTGGTTAGAGTCATGTGTGAGCAGACTGAACAACAGCGGGCTCAGGACACCCCCCTGAGGAGAGCCTGTACTCGGTAAGATAGTCTTTGATGTGTGGCTGCCCACCTTGACTGTCTGTTGCCGCTTTGTCAGGAAGCTGAAAACCCAGTTGGAGGTTGCAGGGTTCACGCCTAATAGAATCAGCTTTTCCACCAACTGCTGTGGAATGATCGTGTTAAAAGCTGAGACAAAGTCAATGAAAATGACTCTGGCATAGGTGTTCTTCCTTTTAGAACTAGCTGTGGCTCCGTAGTGCAGTGGTTCACACATTCACTTAAGAAACAAAAGATCCCTGGATGTAGACACAAAGAAGGGTATCCAGTGTGTTAAAAATAACACACAAATCTGTCAAATCAAACATGAGCACCTATGTGCTGTGGGGAACTTCTACTTATCTGTTGAAGCAATTTTGAACAAAAGGAAGCGTTCAAGCTCAAAATTATTTAAATTACACTCACAAAAGTTACCATAGCTTCTTTGAGGTTGTACTGGTCCTGTGCTTGGAGTCATTTTCTTTTATCCCTTGTGTGACTTAAAGAGATCTTTTCCTAATTTTTATTTGCATCCAGGCGATGGAGAGTAAGCTCCTAGTAGGGGGGAAGAACATTGTGGATCACACCAATGAGCAGCAAAGAATGCTGGAGCAAAAGAGGCAGGAGATTGCTGAACAGGTATAGTAAAGGGGTTGGCACCAAGGCCAAGTACAGGGGTAATACTTTCTATATTACCAAAACATTACTCTGCTAGCAGTTTTCTATCCCATGTACTTATGATTCCAAATTCATCAAATTCCTTGTTAGGCATTTCAGACTTCTTCAGCAGACTAGGCACTGATTTTTGAAAGTGAACATTTTTGTCCATTTAGTACCAGACGAAAACATCTTTCAGCCAGTAAATTGTCTTTGATCTCAGAGACAGAACCCATTAAAAGTTGTGAACACATGCAAGTTTGTTTATGTGTGTCCAGAAACGGCGAGAGCGAGAGATGCAGCAGCAAATGGAAAGTCGTGATGAAGAGACACTGGAGCTTAAGGAGACCTACACTTCTCTGCAACAGGAAGTTGACATTAAAACCAAGAAGCTGAAAAAGGTGAGGATGGTTGTCACATTTGCCCAAGGCATTATCAACAAATTTGGTTCACATGGGTATGGAAGAATTCTGAATTGATTCCCAAATGTCAAAATAGTTTTTGTTTTCATGTTGACACAAAAGAAAAAGAGGAACTGAGTTCTGAGAGTACTCCTTTTTTTTTTTTTTTTTTTTTTTTAAAGAGGCTATGATTTTACAATATCAGCCCCTGACATTTAAAATGAATATAGAAATGGAAATTAATGAAAGTGAAAACAAGTGAAAAGTGTTTTGCTTTGTTACCAAAGATTAATGATGGCATTGCAGAGTATAGAGTCGTTGATAAACCAGACTGGCTGGAAACAAACTCTCCACTTTATGTAGAATGAGGTAAACCTGCAGTGTAAACATGGTATCTTTCATTTCAAAAGCCATTACCCTAATCTCCAGCTGATGGCCGTCTATCTCTGAGCCTCGTTTTCCCCAGAGTTCTCTTCCTGTTAAAAGGGCTTCTTCCTCCCCATCATTATTACCAGATCTCAGTAACCTTATAGAATTTTTTTTATTACAATATAAGCACATTGAGGTGATTGTGAGCTGACTCAATTGAACTGAACGTTTACAATGCTGTGAAAGTATTTGCCCCCTTCCTGAGTTAGATTTTTTTGCTTATTTGTCTTACTTAAATGATGTAATCATTTCAAAACCTTTCATATTTACTCGGGCTATCTTTGTCTAGTATTAAAATTTGTTTAATATGAAAATAATTGTGCTGAATGTGCAACAAACTAACTATATCAACATGTATATGGATTTGGATGGTAAAAAAAATGTTGAATTTCATAACCTTCATTTAACAAAAAATAAGAAATAAATAAATAAAACGATCAGAATCTAATATTGAGATTGACAAAGTTGGCATACCTTGTCATCATAATGACACTGTTGAAGGTACAGTGTTTTTGGTTTGTCGGGTAATAAAGTTTCTTGCAAGTAAGTAGGTCAACTGCTATTTTAAGTCGGGTATTGTCTGTGGTGTTCTATTTGGGTTGTTCATTATTCCTTATGACAATCAGGCTTTTAAACAAAAACATTTAAGGCTGAATGCTCTAACAGTCTTTTTCTGGTCACTCTAGTTTTCTCTTTCTCTCTCCTCTAGCTGTTTTCCAAGCTGCAGTCAGTGAAGGCAGAAATCCAAGATCTCCAAGAAGCACACATCAACGAGCGCCAGGAGATGGAGCAGATCCAAAACGAACTCACCAGGGACCTCAAACTCAAGTATGAAGTCTGCATATCAATGTTGGCCCGACACAAATCTCTGATCAAGACTGTGTCATGTGATCGAGGAGGAACCGTAAAAAGATTGCTAGCGAATTAGTGGAGCTTCTTGTGCTTTAAGACTCTTTCTCACTGTAGTGCATGGAAATGAAATATTTAATGAGGAACAGATACATTACATTCAAATGCTTTCAACCTTTCCTGTTTTAAATAACATGTCTGAGTTTTCTTTGTCTCTCTCTGTCTCCCTGTCTGTCTATTAAATGTTCATGTGTTTCTTTCAGACATCTGATTATTGAAAACTTCATTCCTCTAGAGGAGAAAAACAAAATAGTCAACAGGGCTTTCTTCGATGAGGAGCCTGAGGAATGGAAGATGAAGCCCATCACACGTATTGAGGAGTAAGTCTGGGAATATTCAGAGTGGGTCTTTCCATCTCAAATCATAACATTTTTAGAATGTTTTCTGCTTGACTAGCTTATATTTACCTTTAGGTTCACAAATAGTGCTTTTCCTCTACTACCTACTCGACTCTGTTTTGGTTGTCCATTACAATCGAGTACCACCCAATGTACGTGGGGTCGTTCTAAACACCACAACAAAGGAACACATTGAGTCGGTGATATACTTGCTGCTCGGTCTGGAACCACGCTGTTGTTTTTTGTGTAGCCATTTTCCTCATTGCAGGGATTCATAAGTAGAAGTTTTGCTTCTCGTGAAGGAGACTTATCGAATGACATCACTGACTAGCCAATCGGTGGCATGCAGTCTTGACGTCATGTTTTCTGATCACTTTAGATCGCTTGGAATTCCGGCCAAGTAGGTACTAAAAAAGTACCTGGTACCAGGTACTGCCACCTAATGGAAAACCCTAAAAACCGAGCCGACCTGACCCTAATAGGTTCTACTGGAAAAGAGCTAAAACAGACAAGTGTTGGAGAACCAGCTGTGGAACCTGTGCCTTATTAGGAAAGGGAAACTAAAAGTCCCTTCAATAGATGCTGTTTGGCATGCAATTCTAGCAAATGGTGCACACAGTTGCTCATTATAGTGCTGCAGAGTGGCAGAGCTGGCAACTGATTTATTGTAAAACACCAAAGCAAGAAGCAAATTTCCCATGCTGCTTTGTAATACTCCTTTTCTCTCTCTCTCTTTCTCACTCAGTGACCATCAGATGATGAGCAGGCCTCGGTCTGCAGTCGGCTACTGGAGGCCCCTCAGTCACCATGCCCGTGTGGCCATGATGTTGAAGCCTGACATGAGATACAAAGTAAGCTTTTCTCCCTCTCCTTTATAGTGTTGTTATTATAGTTAAGTTATCACTGCATATAAAACTGTATTTTCCCTCAGCTGTAGAAAGCTGATGGGGACAACAAAGGTTGTGCATGGGAGCACAACGCGTTGAAATTCACCTCACTCTCATACAGGGCTCTAGCGTGCGACCAATTTGGTCGCATATGCAACCTAATTTCTCAATGGTGCAACCTAATTTCTCAATGGTGCAACTAAAAAACTCGTAGGTCGCACCAGTGCGACCAGCCATACAAAAAGTCTCTGAAAGTCTCCGTGTGGTCAACAACAGACACACATTATGCCTATATCGAGGTCTAAACCAATCAGAGATAGTCAGGGGCGAGACCTCTCTGATTGTCCATGGTCCAGATAGTCCTGTAGTCCTAAGCGTGTGTACGTTTGAAAGTGCAGGCGGATAGAGGTGAGTAGTAGTAGTGAATGAAGCGATATCGATTCATTAAATCCTAAATCGACTTTTAAATATAAATGAAAACTGACAGCTCAATGATTCTGATGCTCCGGGTCCGTGCTTTGTGTTTACTTCTTATTTTGCGCTAGATTCTGATGCTACAAGTTTTGTCTCTCTCCAACCAAAACTCATTGAACCAGCATCAAAAGAAGATCAAAACTGCACTTCACCTTTGATAAACATCTTCATGAATTCTCTCTTACTTTTACTGCTTTGCTTCAACCACAATAAAAATCACACTTTCTGCACAGCTCTTTCTCTCGCTCTCCCTCTCTCAATGTACTTCAAGAACAGTTTCTCATCTAAAATCTGCATTCATTTTCTTGCTTATTTTTCACCAGTCTACCGTTGTTTACAGCGCTGTCGGACGCGTTCTCCCCCCCCCCCCCCAAAAAATTTACGTCTGACAAGAAAGCCTCATTTCTGCTGTTCAATAGCGTAGAAATGTAAACTTTCAATTAGGGCTGGGCCATTTTATACCGTTCACGGTAATACCGGTATAATGTTAGGCAACGATAGGAAAATGAAATATCGCGATAGAATGAGTAAAACGCGCATGCGCAATGCCTTTGTTTTCATACGCACATGGCCGATTGTTGAGTGAAACAGATGAACCAGAATTGGTTTGTAAAAATGGTGCAACTTCAGTGATGTGGAACTGATTTGGTGTTTGTCCGTCAGATACACAACAAAGCACATTTTTTTGCAGAACATGCAAGCGGCCGTCGTTATTGTCGTATTTGTCGGACTAAGATGCTCTTAAATCTGGGAGTAATCTGGGTCCTAAACTCCGTATACTTCAGGTCAAACAAACACTGCAGCATCACTGAGAGTTAAAAACTGTCTAAATTCTTTCATCTTTAATAAAACGATCAGCATTGCTGCTTTACCAGGTGTAACTATGAAGTTTAACTTCCAGGCATCCATGAAAACAAAATTTATTACATTTAACGGAGTTAGAAGTTAGCAGGAAGCTAGCGGAAGTTAGCTCGCTAGTTTCGCTAGTTACCTAAGCATGATATAGCATGTTCTGACTGAGAGATTTCTGAAAAAATTCAAACGTACAGCTCTGCTATCACGTCCAACATAAATGAAGACAGGAAACTAAACAGCAGTGACGTTTGTAGGGTTACTGAAGTTGGGCTAGCTGGTATATAATGATGTGCTACGTGATCGCTAGCGACACAGCTATGTTAGCATAACATAAACAGTGAAGCTGGAGGACGAACACTAACACTTTTCCACTTATAAAAGTTAACGTGAAGGTTCCTCATGGTTAGAGACAAATGCAATCGCATGGCAGGATGCTGTAAACGGACCAAACTTCAGTCAGGAGAACAACTGAGATAATCCATCCACAATACCAGGTTAGTCATTAATATACTGCAACAACATGGGAATAGAACAGCTGCCAGAGAATTCAACATTAATGAATCAATGGTACAGAAGTGGAGGAAGCAAGAAGAATGAGTTTAATAAAGTTTGATTTATCTGACTGCTTTGTTTCGCTTAATGTGCCTTATAATCCCGTGCACCTCATGGTCCGAAAAATACGTACTGCATACTGCAGTTTAATGTTGCAAAGCACCTCTTTTTAACTTCAGTGGATATTATACATGGTTATGCTCAGGATATGTCAGCCCATTTCTACTGGAAATGCCTTTTGGTTAAACTTTCAGCAAGGAATTTGCATTTGCACTGTTACATTTTTATAAAGCTTTAATGTACATAAAAACCAGCTTCTTGTTTAAGTGAAAATAAATGGAAGGTTGTCTTTTTGCGCTAGTAATGTTGTGGAGTTGTATTTTGTCTCGCATCAATTATATCGTCAGTTATATCATTATCGCAAATTTTCAAATATATATCGTGATAAATATTTTTGGCCATATCGCCCTGCTCTACTTTCAATAGCTCCCATTTCATCTAATGAGGACTGTGACAGTTTTCTTTCTTTTCTTCTTGCAAAGATTAATAACATAAGAATGAACTTTTCTCATTCAGCACCTGTTATGTCTGTCTCCACCTCATCACGCCCTGTCATTTTGGTTACTTTCACAAACATAACATTTGCGATAAGTTTCAATCCGGCTTTCGCAGAGCTCACTCCGCAGAAACAGCCCTTCCTAGGGTCTCAAGTGACATTTTGATGAATAATGATGCAGGAAAATGCTCGGTCCTAGTTATGTTGGACCTAACATCGACTTTTGACACTGTTGACCACCACATCCTCCTTGAAAGGCTTAAACATTGGGTTGGTGTATCAGGTACTGCCTTAGGGTGGTTCTCCTCATATCTACATAACCGATCTTTTTCTGTGGTGGTCTCCGATTGTAGGTCATCCTCTACCTCCCTTACTTTTGTGGTGTCCCTCAGGGTTCGGTTTTGGGGCCTTTATTGGTTGTAATATATCTTCTCCCCTCCAGCATATAATGGGCTCTTTTGAGGACATTTCTTATCACTGTTATGCTGATGATATTCAGTTGTACATTTCTTTTAAGCCCCCAGGATTTATCTAAGCTTCAGCTTTTAAATGACTGATTCCATCAAGCACTCCAACTCAAGAAGGGGAAAACTGAAGTCCTCATATATGCTCCGGACAGACTTTATCCCAGATAGTGAAAGCCCTTGGTCCTCTTTCTGTGCATGTTAAATCCTCTATCAGGAATTTAGGTGTCACTTTTGACTCGACTCTCACATTGGATCGGCATGTGAAATCTCTGGTTCGGTCTTGTTTTTATCATTTAAGAAATTACATCATTAAGCCCCATTTTTATCTCTCCCTGAACTGATAGCTATACATGCATTTATTTCCTCACGCTTGGACTATTGTATCTGTTTGTTTGTGTCTAAGCAAAGGTTCTCTGGATCTGCAGGTTGTGCAAAACGCTGCAGCTAGGCTGTTGACAAAATCCTCAAAGTATTCACATGTGACACCACTGCTATTTCAGCTACACTGGCTTCCTGTTGAATTTAGAGTACATTTTAAGATCCTGGTCTTGACATTTAGAGCCTTGCATAGACTGGAACCATCCTACATCTCCGATCTGCTACAGCCCTATGTCCCTAGCAGGTCCCTGAGATCATCTGATCAGGGCTTACTTGCTATAAAACAGACTAAGATGAGAACAAAGGGTGACAGAGCTTTTGCCACTGTGGCCCCAAGACTGTGGAACTCTCTCCCTCATACATTAAGAACTGTGGACTCGGTAGTTGTTTTTTAAAAAAAACAACAACTCAAAACTCACCTTTTTAAAACGGTTTTTGGTTAAATTTCTGCCTGTTTTATATTGTCTGTTTTACAGTTTTATTATTTGTTATCTTATGTGCAGAACTTTGTGATTCTGTCTAGAAAGGTGCTATATAAATAAAATTGTATTTATTTATTTAAAAAGCCAGGCCAGGAAAATCTCCTTCATGTTTTTCTGAGTTTTATCCTCAATTACTTTGACACAAAGGCATCTGCTGGGATTCTTACACCTCTGATGAAGTCTCACACGTGTCAGTGCTGATTAATGATCAGCATTAAAATATTTCTGATTGTCTGGGTCAAAATTGAATAGAATCAAATCAGGACCTTTCGAATCGGAATTGAATCAAATATAGAAATCGGTGATGATACCCAGCCCTAGTAAGTAGCCTAGCCCCGACAGAAGTAGATGTAGCTGTGGGTAATGAGAAAAGATGAAAAGAACGATTGATAACTTTTTTTGTTAAGTTAACGTAAAGTTATAGTGAACATGTAAAACATGGGGGTTAAGTGATGAGGTTGAAAAATTTGGGTGCATCTAACTTTTGTACTGGTACTCTTAAAGAAAAAAAAGTGCATCAGTGCAACTGTGGCAAAAAGTTAATCTAGATCCCTGCTCATAGTTGAGAAGAAGTCAACTAGGATTTACAAAATGATACCATAGGTGCATCAAACGAGCTTAAATCAAACGTCCAATTTTCTGAAGGTCTTGTGAATGTGATAACTCGAATGCTGCAGTGTAGCAGAGCTCTAGAGTGCGACCAATTTGGTCGCAAATGCGACCAAATTTTTCAGTGGTGCGACTAAAAAAAAAAAAAAAAATTTGCTTGCACCTGTGCGACCAACTGTTCGGGTAGCAAAAAAAAAAAATCTGCAACCTTCCCTGTGGTCAACAGACACACATTTTGCCCCTATCGTGGACTAAACCAATCAGAGATAGTAAAGGGCGGGACCTCTCTGATTGGCCGTGGTCCAGTTGAAAGTGCAGGTGGAAGTGGGAGGTGAGTAGCTTGAATAAAGCGATATCAATTCATTAAATCCTGAATCGACTTTTAAATATAACTGTATTTTGCCAGAAACGCCAGATTCTCAGATTAAAGCTCACAAAACCATTTCAACAACAACCAAACAGCAAATGAGAGCAGGTACACGGATTCCACACAAAGACGTAAACACAGAATGGACCGACGCATCAGAATCAACTTTCTCGGCTTTCTCACCCGACGGCCCGTAGACGTACACGCTGTTGGAGCTTAGCGATCCTGATGCGTCCGGTCCGCGCTGTGATTACGTCTTTTTGCGCTGATTCTGAGCTGCAGGTTTTGTCTCTCCAACCAAAATCCACCGAGCCAGCAGCAAAAGAAGCAGCAAACTGCGCTTCACATTTGATTAATGTCGTCATGAATTTTGCTGTTTTTCTTCCACGACTATTAAAATCACACTCCATGCACAGCTAGCTCTCTCTCTCTCTATCCTTCAAGAACAGTTTCCCGTCTCCAATCTCTGTTTTCTGTATTATTCATTCGCTTATTACCCACCAGTCTACCGTTGTTTACAGCGCTGTGGCTGCTGTCTTTTTCTTTTCTTTTTTTCACTTAAATGACCTCGGACAAGAAAGCCTGTTTTTTCTGTTGTTCAATACTGAAGAAATTTAAACTTTATATGCAGAACATTGTAGAATATTTTTAAGGTTATCTGCTATAAAAAGCCAGACCAGGAAAATCTCCTTCATGTTTTTCTGTTTTATTCTCAGTTACTTTCACACAAAGGCATCTGCTGTGATGTTCACAATTCTGAAGAAGTCAGTACTGATAAATGATCAGAAATAATATTTCTGACTGTCTGAGGCTAAGTTGAATCGAATCGGGACTTTGAAAACCGGAATCGAATGGATTATAGAAATCAGTGATGATACCCAGCCGTAGTGAGCAGCCTAGGCACGACAGAAGTGGAATAGGAAAAGAACTATTGCTAACTTTTCTGTTAAGTTAAGGCCTGATCCGTCTGAAATTCATAGCCAGTGCTCTGACACGGTGTCATCAATCTTTGAAAGCTGAAAAAGCAGTGTATCCAGAAAAACACGTTATATTATATAAATTATTATAAAATTTGTGTGCGCCTAACTTTTGTGCCAGTACGCCTAACTTTTTAAAGTTAGGCTGAGACGTAGCAATGGCAGTTGTCAGTATTTAAAAGATTAACGTTACTGCTGCACAGGTTTAAGATTGAGCTCATTGCAAATACTTTACTGGTTATTAAACATAATGCAATGCATTATATAACATCATATTATTTTCACACTGGTGCTCTAGTAGTTTCCAATTCACAGTAGGCCCGAGGCATGGTGGTTCCTGGGTTGTTCTTAAACAGCTGGTCTTCTTCAAGATCTTGGCAAACTTATACTTGCATACAGGAGTTTGAACTGATGATCTGCAGCTGTTTATAAAAGTCTCTAAGAGACCTTCCCAACATGTGTAAATCTTCTGACCACATTTGTATATAACTGAATTTTCCCAGATGAATGTGATTCTGTGTCATTGTTCTAGGCTGAGAACATCATAATGCTGGATATGGACATTCCTGCACGGACCTCTAAAGAGTACCAGGAGCCAGTTATCGCCCCAAAGCTGGCGGCAGCTCTGGAGGATGCTCTTCGGGATGAGGATGAGATCGAGGTAGATGCCTCAAGCTTTCACAGCAGCTTGGGACAAATGCTGCCTGCTGGTGCTAGCGGCAGCCTCAAGAAGCCAAAGTCAGGGTAAGCAACAGTACCACAAGTTATATTCACCTTCGAGTGCCGCATCCTGTTAAGAAACTAGTGCTTTTTTTTTTTTTTTTTTTTTTTTTTTTTTTTTTTTTGGTAATATTTTACACCCACCATGTTGCAACAGCTTTACATTGGCTTGTTGTACAAAATAATCTCTTCCTCTTTGTTTCATTTCTGTCCATATTGTACAACGCAACACAAAAGGAAGGAGACAGCAGATTGTAAATTTGCATTCAGAGGAAATGATTTACCCTGTTAAAGACTCTGCAAATTTTTGATATGTGACAGATGAACCCTGTAAACAGCATAAACTCACTGATGGTGTGACACCAAAAGGTTTTCTAACTCTATGCCAATCTTTTCTCTCCTTTAGACGACCAAGAACAGGCAAGAAGTCGAGTACCCCGACCTCTTCATACAGCCCCTCCAGCCCAGGATCCCCTCTTTATCCCCAATCCCGTGGCCTGGTGCCAAAGTGATGGTTCCTACTGCTACTGTCACTGCCTGCCAACCTGTTTTGCACCTGTCCACATTGGGAATGACCTTTAGAGGATGGGTATAAAAAAAGATTAATGCTGCTTTCTAGTTTTTAACTACACCACTGTTAACTGATCTCTTGAATACAACAAAACAATAGCAGCTGTGCATGACATTATACTGCACTGCTTTTACAGTTCCCTAGATATTGATGAATGTCAGTAATTTCGTGTGTGTGTGTGTGTGTGAGAGACGCATCACAATGTTCTTAACGTACAAAAAAGTAAAGGTGGGCTTAACCTTCCCTTGCACTACTTCATATCTTCCTAGATGTGTGTTAGATGTCCTTCATGTTACTGTAAATGTGGACATGTGTGTGTGGTAGTGGGGGGAGGGGGCTGAGAGCTCTGAACCTGGCACTAACATAGTTGTGTGTGTGAATGTGGTGTTGTACATCTGGCTGCATGTCTGTGCATCTTTGAATCACTGTCTGAATGGGTTTGTTTGTTTTCTGTTTTTATCCACGACTTTAATTGTTGCTTTAGAGGAGCTTTAAGATTGCGTGTGGTTGCATGTGCTGGCTTCAGTCTTAAAGGAATAGTTGCACATTTTGGCAAATACACTTACAAAAGAGAAGCGTTAAGAATTTTTACCACCTTTACGCTGAAGTGTGAAGCAGAAAGTGATCGGCTTTAGACATAGCTGGTGAAACTGCCATTTGAATTTCAAAAATTCTCGTACTAAATTTCTAATAGGGAGCATGTCAGCTCAGCTGAAAAGGCAAAACTATGCAAATGCAGACATAGAATCTAGTTAATAAATTATAAACTGAATAATAAACAAACTGCAAAGCAGTTAGTCTGTTACAATTACCAAATAAAATGTTGGTGTTTACATTTAATTGTTTTTGGTAAATCCAGTCAACCTAATGGATGTTACTCTGTACAACCTGAATATCGGTGTTAAATCTAGCTCAGCTCAGCACAACACAAAAGCAATAAGAACAAGTAAATTATTAGTCAAGTTGAATTCTCAAGCCAAAAAGAGCTTTTAAGTAGGATCTCACCAAAATGTTTTTCAGTTCTGAAACCAAAGGCATGCACATAGCGAAGCCTGTTTGCATGTGAAAATGCGACCAGTGTCAAAAGAGGAAATGGTTGTAGCCTTTTGCTTTGATTACTTCCCTTTAAAAGTGATGTTATTGGATTTGTTACCCAGTCAGCACATTTTAAGTTATTAAATAGTTACATTTCCCTTGTAATGCAGTGCCACAGTACCTTTGCCATACTGTGGCTAACTTTATGTCGTGATGATTCACAAGCTAGTTGGTAGCTTACCATGAACAATCCGCATCCCTCAGCTGTAAAGCTGCATGTGCTGTAGACAGTACTGAAAGGTTTACTAATAGCAGTCAGAGCTCAAACTATGTGATGTCACTCTTTCTAAATGAGCACAAACACATTTAAAATGAAATATTTATTGGAAAAAAATACACACGACATATTATGATTGAGTACCTTAGAACTGTTTTTGTTCTTCAGCTGAGCCAAGCTAAGCTTCTTAGTTTCTGCTTGTGGTTTATGTAGCGTACAGATTTCACACTAATACATAAGCAAACTTTCTCAAATGGTGGACTATTTCTTTAAGTCTGCAAGTGTGCAGGTCAGGAAATAAAGCATGCTCCAGATCTGGACTCAGTCACGAGTTGCTGTAATCAGTAGATGCTGTTCTTCCTGAGACACACAAGGGAGGTGGGGAACATGGGGGGAGAGCCCGACACATGTACCCTCTGTGGACAGTTTCTAGGTTGCATGACATAGCAGTTGGCCACCAGACCAGAGATCAGCTTGAACTACAGCCTGAGCCACGTCAAAAGTACTGTCCTGGAATGTGCCTCAGATTTGTCAGGGTTCCATGGTGCCTTAATCTGCATCCTCAGTCTCTGCTCCTTCATTTGAGCCGTGCACACACAGGCCTCCCAGTCTTCGTCGGCTCATCTACAAATTCATTCCAGGATCAGAGAATCGTTAAGAGCGTGAAGTTCAGTCGGGGGCATCCTGGGTCATTTGGATAAGCACCACTGCAAAGTTGGGCAGATGAAGGGTCAACATATTTTCCTTGTGATTTTTATTTTTATCTACCTTGGTATTTGTGTGAGTGTAAAAGAACATTAAACCCCCACAGACACACCATTCAACATTTGCCTCCAGGTGGACAATATGCAGTTTTAACCGTCATGGTTCAGCCTGCCTCTCTGCTGCTCTCTGTTCCCCATATTCTTAACCGTGAAGGGGTGCGCTCTCTGCTCGCTGCTACCATGCAGGGTTTTCCAACCCACTGTGTCATTTCAGCAAGCGTGGGTCAAGTGGCAAATCTTTTTAAAATACTTGTGATGTGTGCAGTTTGTGAGTTGAAGACTTGTAAACCATCAGGGCTATGTCTCTAACAATCCCTGTGAGGTCTAGGTAGCCCTAACTCTACCTCTGTGCAATAAAAGTATGTGACCTTTTTTTTCTTTTTCTTTTTTTTTTTTGAAAATTGTTTTCCTAAGTCGTGGCAATCGGGGAGAAAACAAGGAAAAAATTTTTAACTAACGTCTATTTACATTTATCCCAAAACCTCCCCCCCCCCCTCTTTTCAAACCACCGACTTAAAGTTGGGGTCCGACCTCACAGGGTACCTCAAGGATCTCTCTGCTGTTTGACCCATGCCTGCGTATCTATTTAGATACTGTAATGAATATAACTTGTTTAAAGGCAATCCTTAGTCACTTTTAGATCTGTAAGAAACACATGAGTTTCCATATTGAAAAAGTCTTAACTTATTACAATCCTATGTTTTTATATACAAATGTAGATATAATTTTTTATTCATTCTTTTTCTTGAAAATAGATTGTTGTTATTTTATTTTTGGAGCTCTGTAATTTAATGTTGAAATGTTGTTTTTTTTCATCATATATATATTATGTGTCTTTGTATTCGGCAAGTTACAGGCTTGTTTTCCCCACTTAGTTGATGAGTTTTCCACATGGATGTTGAAAGCATGGGTCATGTTGTTGATGTGGGCCTGTGCAGAGAGCGTCACGGTTCAGTATTGGCACATTAGCTGTAAGTTGTACTTCACAAACATAAATATTAAAATAAGAGCTAACATTGAAATGCTGTATACGCATGACTTTAGCACGCTTGAGTAACATGTTTTGGTTGTGACTGTGTTCATCGGTCATAGAAAGTTAGTGAACAAAATGTGAATGTATAATTTAATTGAAAAATCTTGTATCACTGGATCCAAACTCCCAGACTGTTTGCGATCAATTTTTACATGCTGTCATTGTAGCCATATGACGATTCTGCTGGTGCGCTTATGTATCTGACTTGGCTATGTCTTCTACTTGTTTAGTGTCTTTACATTAATAAAGAGAAATTAATGGGAGTACTGTGGTGTGTCTTTGAGGGTATTTAAGAATGTGTGATGTTACACATTAGGACCTACCCTTCCCTCTACTTTTCCGTATTTTCTTTCATTCACACGCACGCGCGCACACACACACGCACGCTAAGTAGATGGAAATTAAACATGGTTAATCAGTAGAAGGGTTAAGGCAAAGCTAAAACTTGTTTTAGACCAGGAAAAGCAGAAGGACTGTGGCCTCTCACAAAGGTCCAGTGCAACTATACTATATAGACAACAGTACAAGGCCTATGCATTACTCCAGCCATGGAAAGTTGTCATGAGGCTAACAGTTTCTATGTTAATTATAGAGGAGGCGTGGAACTGCAATTTTTGAGTTAGACCATTGCTGACTTTTCCAAGCTATAAGCCTCAGAACTCAGTGATTCTGCTCTGTAACTTTATGTGGACTGTGATTGCTGCATGTGTCCACTTTGGAATAATACAGCTGATGTCAAGCAGGGGAAGAAATTTCACTTGTGACTTGCAGCAATAGTGGCATCGTGTTACCTGAAATTCAGTGAGCTGTTAGAAAAACCCACTCTTTCAGTGTTTGTAAAGGCAGACTGAATGGATAGGTGCTTAGGTTTCTAATTCTGTAGCAAAGGGACTGAAAAGCCCTAAATTAAAAGCTGTGACCTGTTTTCCCCAGATTGTAAAACAGGTTTTTTTGGACCTGCTCTGGTGGAATCCCCCAATAAATTAGCATGTCGCCTTTAAATTATATATTATATAAATTCATATATTTGCAAACCTGTTATCTCTGGGATTATTGTCATATTTCACATTTTTTCTCTAAGAGAAAAATAAGCTCAATACTCACCTGACAAAACCACAAGAAACTGTCAACTTTTATATAATGAACTTTATTATCTGCAGGTCAATATTACAGCTCAACTCAGAAAAACAAGCAAGTCAGTCTCACCAAACTGTGATCTTTAGGAAAAGGAGAAAAAAAAGTGTGTGATCGTATACATTCAGCAGAGGAGCACAACAGCACAGCAGAATGGTATTTGTATTGAATAAAGGAATGGTGCACATACAGTACTTGAAAGTAGATCAAGCAGTAGAAAAAAAGAAATCACAGTGAAGCGTGACGTTACACTTGGAACTATTTTCTCTGATTCCCGTTATTGTGGTCACATCCATGATTTATCTGATACACTGTATTACTGATGCAGAGTGCCTTCTGCATTGCCTTGTGCTTCAAAACCGATTCTTCGAATGCAAACAACCTTCAAATGGAAAAAAAATAATCTAAGGCTTTAGATGATTTTTACGTACCAAACAGTGGAAGTGGTGTAGTTTTAGAAATGTATTTTTCTTGTGATGAGTGACTTGCTGTTGATCTGCTGGTCCCACTCCAGATTTGAGTCCATGCAACTAAAGTTTGGCACAGAAGAAGGTGTAAAGTACAAAGGAATAATGCCCATCAAACTAGAGTCCACAGTGGGGAAAATGGTAATTAAAGAAGTATCTTCTATTTTAAAGTACCTGTTTAAAGTTGCTTTTTCTTATGATTCACAAAACAAAAAGTACACCAGTTTCATACATACACACCACTTCAAGTCTCAAAAAGTGATTTCATTCACAAAAACCTAAATATTACAAGGAACATGACAGCACACACCCAGTCATCAGAATAATTACTTGTGTGTTTTTATCATGCTGTTTTTTTTATGTAAAATGGAATATTAGTATATTTTATGGTCATTCTCTTTTGGTTAATGGGATGCAGAGAAAAACAGTGAGACTGCCCTTTGGATGCAAATGTGAGGCTTAAAGTCAGCTTCATCTCCAAGGAGACAAAGACAAATGTATGATGAAACCTATGCATAGGAAAGAAAGAAAGAAGAAAAAAAAAATAAAGGAAAACTCAGCCCAGTAGATCGTCAACTAGGCTCTTAAAACACAGGGAAAAGATGACCGAGCGTCAGCCTTAAAAATAAGATAATTTAAAGGGTAATTCTGGTTTTATTTAAATTTGCTGTGCTCCCCTGGTTATTGTAGTTCTGTGGGTTCCTCAAAGCAGCAACCTCTCAGGCTGAAAAATTAAGCGAGGGCTCAGACTTTGATTTGACTGAAAGTTGTGCCAACACAGGCAGCTGTATGCTAGCCCAGACTTCTAGTATGTACTTATCATTTGTAAACATTTGAATCCATCAAGGAAGCATGGCAGAAATGCTCAGCTGACCAATTAGCATGTATTAGCAGGAGACTAGAACCAGTTTCCTTGTTTAAAAATAAAAAAAAACAGAAAAAAAAGACGAGTACAATTTGATTTCCAGCCTGACATATTATCAGTGTTGTGTTTTTATTCTAGAAGCAGGTGTAAAAAAAGCTAGTAGCTGACCAGCATCCTCTGCAGCAGCCTACTCTCTCTACACTGGGATTAACAGCAAGTGAAATGGCTCTTAGAGCATCTCTGTTAGTGTCGAGACACAACAGAAACAAATAAACCACAATTATCCTTTAAGGGCTTAAATTACATCATGGACTGGGGGCTAAAGGCACAGCTCCCATTTTATTTAGAAATCTGTGGAAGAAACCTGCCACGCTATCTTGCGGTTGTCTGCTATAGCTACAACATCACCAAAGAAAATCTATTTAGTTCTCATACCCTTTAATCTGAATCTTCTTTAGTAAAATGACATCATCCCAGTGATAACAGCTGCTTGTGGACAAACTGGCTTCCACTCCATCATTCTGTACTCTCCAGCTGTAATCAGTTCCAGGCTGTGGCTAAACCGATCCCTCTGCTACAGTCTTTGATCTTGGGTTGTCTTGTTTACCCTGTGACTGTATCTTCTCTGAGTGCCACTAAGATGCCCCTGTACAAGCTATGTACTCAGGCAACAGTGGACTGTTAAACTGCTGTTTCTAATATTAGAGCTGCAGAGCTAATTCATAAATGGTTTATTTTATACCAATTTCTGTCTTTTTGCACCCCAAAGGAGGTCCAAAGTTTACAAATGGAAAACCCTCCCTCCCCCTCCCCTGGACGTACGGAGCTGACTTTTCACAGCACCAGAAAATGACTCGAGTAAAGAGCAGCGGGAAAAAGAGGGGGCAGAAACAGGATGGATGATGGCGACTATGAGGGCAGGTAAAAGAGAGAAACAGACCCGTGGCGGAGCTTGGGGTCAGTAAGGTGTATCGTCCTGCCTGTACAGGAGGTGGTGGGATTGGAACAGAGGCTTTAGCCCCTGCAAGATTCCAGCTCTGGACTCTGACTCGGGACCTGGCTGCAGCTCATTTCTCTCTGTAGTACAGCAGGTACATCTTCAGAGGCTCGGGTAGCGGCAGGCCCAGGATCCTTTCTCTCAGGACATTCACAGCGGGCTGGGGTCGGAGCAGCTCGCCCGTCTCCTTCTCTTCTTCCTCTTCCTGCTCCTCCTCTTCATCCTCCTCCTCCACCGTCTCCTCCTCCTCCACCACGACTGCCCTGCCTCCAGATCCCCTCCCCACCCTCCTGCCCCCTCTCATCTGCTGCCTCACTTCCCTCTCTCCTGCCTCCTCCTCTTCCTCCGCTCCTCGTGCCCCCTGGTTGTTGTTGTTGTCCAAGGAAGCAGGACCAATCCCACTGCTGGCTACGACCTGGCGGGTGGCCAGGACGAGGGCGTTGCAGTGCCGCCGGTGGACCCTCCTGCGTTTGAAACGAGGCCCATACTTATGAAGCCCTGCCACCGCCAGGCCCCGGCCAACGCTGAACGAGGAGCCTCGGCCACGGGAGTGGCTGTCTCCTCCATCCGTGGTCACCCTGAGGGTGTGGCGGATGCAGATACGGGCCAGTTCCTGTAACGATCGCACCTCAAACTTGGCTGAAATGTTGAGAATGGCAAGTCAACATCAGGGAAATGAAAATGGCGAGAAATGAAAGAAGGACAAATGACACTCACGTAGTGGAACAGTCTTGGGTTTGCTGTTGGTGCTGTGTTTGGGCAGCACCAGAGGGGCGAAGGACACAGAGATGATCTTTTTGGTCTCCCAGCTGTTCAGTCCCGTTCGAGTGATCTTGGTCAACTGCATAAAACAGAAGGGTAGTCCTTTAATACGTTTGTGTGTATAAATGATTTTTTTTTTCATCTGATTGAATTCAGTAACATGAAGAGTTCATACTATCAGTTTGTGTGCCAAAAACTGCAGCTCCTGTAATCACTACTGTAGCTCCAAAAGCGAGGGTGACATTACTACATGCAGATATTTATTTATAGAGATTATCTCTTGAATATTTCCAGTTACACTTATATTTTAAAAAGTAACATAAAATACCATGGAGACTCAGACAGACCACAAACCTTTTCCTCAAGAGGCATCACCAGGATGCCCCCCACCTTGAGCAGGTTCTTCATATAATCCTCATGCTCTTTCTGCACGCCGGCCCCGCAGTACACCCTGTCATACTGACGGCTCTCTGGAGGGATCTCCAAGCAGTTTCCCACCACAAAGGATGGCTCACAGAACTCAAATCTGAAGTGAGAGAGCAGCAATGCACAACAAGCCATGGAGGAGATTAAAAAAATGCTGCTGACAAGTCAAGAAACCTACTTGTCAAAACTGTCGCTGGTTTTAATGAAGGAGTCGAGCTTCTGGTAGGCGTACTCTATCACATCTGCGTGTAACTCTATGCCGTGATTCACTCCAAAGGGACCTGTAACAGTCAGCACAGCACAGTGTCTAATCAACCTTATGAATATTTAATTCAATTCAATTTTATTTATATATCTTTAAATCACAACAACAGGTGTCTCAAGGTGCTTTATATTGTAGGTTAAAGACCCTACAATAACATAGAGAACCCCAATAATTAGATGATCTCCTAGACTCTCTGGTGGCCTTCAAAAGTGTTCAGTTTGCAGCCAATCACAAAGCCATCCTTCCTGATTGCAGTGTACCACAGCTGGAAAAGCTTCATCATTTTCCAGCATGCACTGAAGGAGCTCAGCTTTCCTGGGAAATAGAGCTTGCTCATCCCCTTTTGTACACATCATCTGTGTTGGTGTTCAAGCTGTTGACGTGGCTGTGCTGCTACTTGTACTCCTCCACCACATCCAGATCTTGTCCCAGGATAGACACACGTACACACCTATGCCTGCATTTGTCCTTTTTCTTCTGAAGTTGACCACCGGTTCTTTGATCTTACTCACATTCAGAAGCAGACCAGTCCACAAAATCACTATCAGTAAAACATCCAACCACTAAAGGAATATCAGAGTATCTTCAGTGTTAACATCTTCAGTGTACTGGATTCATTTTGTCCTTTTGAAGTGAAGTGAAAGAAGTGAAATTTTTATTTCGGTCAACAACAACAACATAGATTATCATTTTACATAAAAGTACTCAATCATACAGTAACCGAAAAAGAAATAGGCTGAAGCCTTGTGGCTTATAATTATCCTATCCTTTACCCCATAGGAATAATCAAATCCTTAACCAAGAAAATAAATAGCATTGATAAATAAGTTATATAACAGTTTGAAAAGAAATCAATGATAAATCAAGAAATTAAATCAACACAAAGTTTTTCATCAAACCAAATTTCCGTAGCCTTTTTGTTCCTTCTCCCTTTCTTCTATTTTAACACTCACTCTCCAACCGTTCAGTGGTTGCTCCTGCCTGAGCCTGGTTCTGCCAAAGGTGTCTTTGTATTACAGTTTTTGCTCGTTGCTTGAACACTATAAACCCATGCTTAGACTAAAGTAACACAACTTGAAGCTTTTGTTACCATACCTCAAACACATGTACCCATACCTTAAACAAAAGTGCTGCTTTGCACTCTGGTTGCAATTATGCAACACACTTACTCCTTTATGCAACACACATGGTCCTGCATAGTACACTCTATTTCATACATAAGACACTTCGTTCAAAAATGAAATTTCAGGGTGCCATTTGGAAAACACATGTATCCAAAATACAAAACACATCGGGTAATTGCAACCACTCAAATATACACCTGAAGGCACTTACTTGCAAAACTGAACACCAATTAGCCAACCACAAAAAGCCCTCAGTTTAGCCATTTCAAGAACTTTGCAAGCATGGATGGAGGGAGAGCAAGAGGAAGAGGAGGAGGAGGTCAAAGAGGCCATGCACGGACCCATATTTCTGATGATATAAGAGCAACTTTGGTGGACCATGTCATCAACCACGGCCTGACTATGAGGGAAGCTGGGCAGAGAGTCCACCCACATCTAAGCCGCTTCACAGTGGCATCTGTAATACGAACATTCCGACTAGAAAACAGGTATGTCTTCACCTCCATACCTTCTGCTCTACTCAGATGGTTTTATAGCACTATTCTACAGTATATCACATTACCATATCAAGTGTACGGGGTGCTAATGCTCCTTTTGCAGCCAAAGTGGCTGATTCCTTATATTGAAGTAGTGTTGTACAGTGGATGACACAGTACATACAGTAAAGTAGTGTAAGAAAAATAAGCAAACCGATGACAATATGTGGTTGTATTTCTCCAGAATGACTCGAAGACCTTCTGGGGGAGGACGGCAACGCCTGTTCACACAACAGCAGGAACTTGCTGTTGTGGACCTAGTGAGGGCAGACAATGCCATCCGTCTCCACCAGCTACGACGGAAAATACTTGCAGACAGGCGAGTGTTCAGCAACATAGACCATGTGAGCATCACCACCATCAGACGCATCTTGGGTAAACACAGCATCACCATGAAGCAGCTCTACAGAGTCCCATTCGAGAGGAACAGTGACAGGGTCAAAGGACTTCGAGCTGAATATGTACGGGTACGTGTAACTGTCCCTTACATTTACAATAGAGTATTGGTGAAGTCCAGTAGCAGCTGAATATGTACCATATCAGTACCACATGGATCTATTCTGAGAGCTACACAGGTACCTGTGTGATGGGGTGAGGGTGCTGTATGTGTAGCACTGTAGTACAGTGATATGTTCCCCTTTTTTTCAGAGAATCTTGGCCATGGATGGAGCTGCACAGCCTCATGAATACATTTTCATTGATGAAGCTGGATTCGACCTGAGCAAAACAAGACGACGGGGTCGTAATGTAATTGGCCAAAGGGCAATTGTGCACGTCCCAGGGCAGCGCGGGGGAAACATCACATTATGTGCCGCCATATGCCTTCGAGGGCTTCTGCACCATCATGCAATACTAGGTCCATACAATAGCCAACACATACTCACATTTCTAGATGCTCTCCATGATATAGTTGTACAGAACAGACCAGATCAGCCCAGGTTTGTGGTGATATGGGATAATGTCAGTTTCCATCGGGCTGCTCTGGTCCAGGCCTAGTTCTCCAACCACAATCAATTTGAAGTGGTATACTTGCCCCCTTACTCAACATTTTTGAACCCTATAGAGGAATTTTTTTCGGCTTGGAGATGGCGAGTATATGACCGCCAACCACATGCCCGCATGCCTCTTCTGCAGGCAATGGAACAGGCCTGCGGCGACATTCAGGTGACAGCAATCCATGGATGGTTTCGACATGCAAGAGGATATTTTCCCCCGGTGCCTAGCGGGAGAGGACGTTGCTTGCGATGTTGATGAGGTCCTGTGGCCAGACCCCAACAGACGGCGGGATCCATGAGCCCACTTATGCACAATTGTCATGGTTTTTTGTGTTTACAGTATAGTGTTTTTTCTATTGCAGTATTATTGTGTTGTTGTTGTTGTTTTTTTTGCTTTATCTGAATTCATGGTACTGCAATGTACAATATTGAGTAGGTCTATTTGCGTTTTTGGTTGTTTGAAAATGTGTGTCCTGTAAATGTGCCTTCTGAATACAGTTTTTCTCAAATGCTAAAACACATTTCACAAACGTTACCACCAGGTCCCCCAATGTCCAAACACAACACCCTTCTCTAAAGCTACATAAACACAACCACACCTTCCCACTGCAAAACTCAAACTCCCACACCAAGAGAGCAGCTCGAAGCTGTCAAAACTGTAAACACTATACACAGCATTACACACTACAGCAAAACAATTGAAAACACAATGCTCAATTTGTGAGAAGGTTCTTTGTTCCATAACTGCCAATGCATATTTTAGAAACTATACAGTAACGGATCGTCGTAGATCTCTGCAGAGGATTAGGCATTTAGATTTGTGAGTTTCATATGAGTAGTATAAATCTATAGAAAATCCTGCATGTACGTACACTACTGTAACACAACTCAATGCAAAAACAGAATCTATTGCACACAACAGTAATCTTGAAAACATGAACAGGGTGTGAAGTTTTTTTATTTACGTTATTCACACCACACACACACCACAATCACTGTGCGGCATCATGTCGCTGAGCTGTTGCTCGCATCTCGTCCGTAATGATGGTGCGAGGTTGTCTTGCTCTCCCTCCTGGACCTTCTCCTCTCCCATGTTGGCCTTCTCCTCTTCCTCGTTGGTCGCTCCTCTTCCTCCTCTCATTTGAACTCCTCTTCCTCATTGGCCTGCTCCTCTTCTTCCAGGGCCAGCTCTTCTCAAAACAAATTTCCCACGTGTGGGACTAATAAAGGTTATCTTATCTTATCTTATCTTATCTTATCTCCCTCCTCTGCATCAAATTCCTCTTCCCCTGACTCTGCCTTCATCCATTGTGTTTGTTTGGAACCTTCAGCATACTGTGCACTCTGAACTTGCTTTTACATGTGGGTACAGCATTAGCAACAAGTGTCTTCAATTTTGAGTCATTGTGTGTAGTGAATGACGCCAGGTGTGTTCCCTGTGTTCAAAGATTGGTGACTGTGGCAAGCATTTTGCATCACATGGGCTTTCATTTGAGGATATGAGCAGAGTTGTTTTGCAACATGTGTTTTAGCAAGGAAAAATGTGTTTAGATTTATGAGTACAGAGGGTTGTGTTTTGTGAATTGTGTCTTCATGTGACATGTGTTTATGGTACTGGAATATGGTGGCTACATTTAGTAAATGTGTTTAGACTACTGGTCATTTGGGTTACAGGATTGGCTTTTGTGTTTTAACATTTGAGAAAAACTGTAAACAATGGAAATCAAGGACTGCAGTGTTTTATATAAAGAAGACTAGTGTGTTCCCCCTGATCTGTCAGTGTTTGCATATGATGCAAGTATGTGTCATTTTGTCATTTTGAGTTACATTTTGACAAAGGAATGTTAGGTTTTGACAGCAGAGTTTAGGTTTTGGGAGTAGAGTTTCAATTTGGCACAGATGTGAATGGTATATTTCCCAGTGTTGTGTCATGTGTACTTGTGTGTACAGTTTTGGCACAGAGAGCGGAGTTTTGCAAAATGTGTTCAAGCAGTGGGCAAAAACTGTAAAAATGTTGTAGGGTCTTTATCTTATAATATGAAAAGCCTTGAAACAACCATTGTTATTATTAACTGTTTTTGTGAACATGCAGATATTTTAGACAACTAAGAAAACACCATTATCCATCTCTACTGTGAATAAAGAATTTCACAGACAGCACAGGAAAATGATGCTTCTTTTTACATCAAAAATATTGCTGAGTAAAGTAATCCAGTGACAGCTGTCATTGTTTGGGTACGCTAAAAGCATTAACTGCTAATAGCTAATTTGGTGTCCTTTAAATAATAACCAAAGAATATATGCTGAAAAAGTAAGGAGCTGCATACCCAGAATGAGGCCGACCATGGTGCTGAGGTAGCCCGTCCCACTGCCAAGGTTGAGAAAGGAGAGTCCAGGGTGGAGATCCAAAGCCTCCATCACTTCCGAGTAAATACACGGAGCAGATAGGTGGATGTTTCCGTGCCGCCATGCCAGATCCTAAATGCAACAACAGCATATAGTACATTTACCAGCTTAGACCCCTGTGGGCTGATTCCACACACTTTCACTGTGCTGACCTTATATGCGTTATCCCGGTATTCATCCAGGTAATAGTCTGCACGGTCGATAGCTCGGAAAGCTCGCTCCACCAGGTCTGAGCGGATGTAGTAAGCCTCCTTAAGGTTGTCAATCAAGTCATCGTTGTCCTCACCGGCACTCACAGCTCCACCCATCCTGACTGAAGACCAGATGACAAAAGCATAAGGCACGGTTTCACTTTGAGACACAGTTCCAGTAGCTGTTCATGCTGTTGTTGTTTGTTTGTTTTTTAAGTCTTTCAGTGTTATATAAGTTCATTCATTAAAGGAGGACTTCTAGGTTGGTGCCCTCTCACACCAGAAGTTTGCACACTTTAAAGGTTTCCAAATGACACTGTCTTTGTTCTTTTAGTGTCAATTTCACAACCCTGTGGGGAAAAAAAATCTGAAACAAATAAAAGGCATTAGGACAGGATTCTACAGTGAAAGGATAGGCTGTTTTCCTTAAAACATTAAATATCTTAGAGTTTTGTTCTGGTTTGTGTGCAAAACAAACAGTGTCAAAAACAACAAGAAATAAGAAAATATGCCAGTGGGTTCCAAAACTAATCTGTAACAGACACATAAAGTTAAACAGGTTAGCAGGCTATCTTAAACTAAAAAAACTGAAGTTAAACTGAAGCTGAACAACATATCTGATTAAATTATTAAGCAAATTAAGTACTGCTCCTTGCCCTGCACATTTCAACAGTATTCTGGCAGCTTTAAACTTACTTTCAGAACCATTTACTTTCATTTACATGTAGACAAACGCCATCAAGCTTTGGCTCAACAAAGAGGCAGAATACATTGTATTATATTTGATCTTTTTTTCATTTTCTTAACCTCAAATGGATGAAGTGAATAGAAGGTGATTATCAACCTGTATGGCTGAAAGTGAGCAAACACAGAAGTGCCAAAATGTCCAGGTCTTCTAATGTCCTCTTAAGGTTAACTTTAAAAGTCAATCAATATCCACAGACTCACATGTTAAAATAGTCACTTTGATACATAGTCTATGTTTTTTCTTAAGGATTGTTACACTGGCAGCCATGGCCTCTAGCGGTCTACTAAGACTCACCTCTGTTGATTCAGGCCACTGAACTGGACCTTTTCATCTTGCTACTGCTGTTTCCTTTTGGAGCATTTTTAATGGAATTATATTACAAATAATATGACTTGTTGTAAGGAGCAGAGTGGAATTCTACCAAATTACTAGTCTTGTCAGCACTAATTAGCACGTGAACAGTACCCTTACAGCCATCAATTGCTGTTGTGATTTGGTGCTATATAAATTTTTAAAAAGAACTGAAGCATTGCAGCAGAGTAGTATTCAAATTTTTCCTTTGTTCTCACTTCAACAGGATGCATCTGGATCAACTCCTGGATAAATTTAATGGCACACAGTATCTTATTGATATCTTATTCCGGTGTTTATTTTTTTTTCTAATTTTTCTGTGTAACTTTTATACTGTCCACTGCTGTAACAAAACAAATTTCCCACACGTGGGACTAATAAAGGTTATCTTATCTTATCTTAGTAGTGAACGCTTCCCAGGGAGACTTTCAGCACCAATTACATGATCAAACTGCAGTAAGAGGGTTAGGTGTGGCTTTTAGCAGCAGAATGTGACTAGGATGTGACCAACTCTGTTAAAAACACCATAGGGCAGTGCCAAAGGACAGAGATCACTGCAGGGTGCACTGTCTGCGAAATGTTGGACACCCTCGTTAGGCTATAAAAGAAGAAAGGGCTGAGTGCATTTAAATAACAGAGGATGTACTGTCTTCGTTTAAAAAAAAGTGTCAGGTGGTGAAGCCCTAAAGGAACATGAATTCTTGGGAGGAGAAGAACAAGGTTTTTGCCTCGTTATGTTTTTTATTTTATTTTATCTTTTGGCATACAATGGGAATCTATGCCCCCGTGAGTATGATCACCCGCCTTTTTCTTCTTCTTCTTTTTTGATTTACTTTGTTTTGTTTTGGGCTGTGGACACAAATGGCCACAGCAGGGCGCTGCCGGTCATTTTCGTAATTTAGTATCTAAGTGGTTTAGTAGGCTAGTAGGGTACACGCTTCATGCCAAACAGTGCCAACTGAACTTGGCTATTTATTTCCTGATTTAGTGATCAGCTAACACGCCCTTTCCTTTCTAAAAACGCTTTTCACGTCGAGTCTAAAGTCCGGCTCCGGCCGGGACTTCCAACTCCAGCATACCCGTCTGCACGCTGCTGTGCTGCGGTGCCATTTGCGCCACTCAGGTGATCGAGTTTCGAAATAAATAAATAAATAAATGGAGCTCGGTTGAGCCAATAATCACCCAGCCTAAAGGATAACAACAGCACAATGCATTCGTAACAAACCTCCATGGAACGACAAGGTCAACACAAGCAGAAACACAACTGCATTCTTATCGTCGGTGGAAGATCAGGAAAATCGAGAGGAGCCCAGCGAGCTGCTGCTGGTCTGCAGCCACACAGCGCGCCTCCACACACAACACGGCCCAGCTGAAGCGTGTACCTCTTATTAACGCCGCCTGATATTCTCTGTCTCTGCGCTTTTCCTTGTGCTCAGCCTTTTGTTGGTGGGGGATCCAGTCAGAAACACATCACTGCTGGATGTAAACATTCGGCCAGCTGACGCTCTGACGTCAGACGTAACACACGCAGAGTAACGGCCAGAGGGGGATGGCCTACTTTCAGCAGTGTGGGCTGTGGAAGTGGAACAGGCCAGACGCGGGTGGAAACCGACGGAGAGCGCAAATGTGAACGGCAGCGAGAGGAAAACAGCTTCATCCAACTGAGTTTCGATGCTGCTCAGTGTTTGTTTGTGTGTTTGTTTGTTTTCCCGCCCACCTAAGCATGTCTTCGCTCTGATTGGCCTGTCACCGTCTTACTAATTATTACTGAATTACAGTCGCTTTGGTAGTTGCTGTGTTCCAACATCTGTAGGTCAGTAGGTTAAAAGTCAAGTCAGTACCTTACTTGGATGCAGTACTAATGGACCTTCTCCATACATTTAATGACAGTTATTTGAACCAAAACTTTCATATTTGGATTTATCACCCCACAAGACTTGTTATCACTGCTTTTCAGTCCAGCTAATGTGTGGTTTGGCATTTCTCAGCCTTCTCTTCCCACCCATTTCCCTTCCTTCAATGACTGGTACATGGATTAACTGAAAGGCCAGATTCATCTCTCAGGTCCTGTGTGAGGTCTTTGCTTTCCCCATCTCTTTAGGACATGACTTTCAGAAAATGGTTATCTAGTGTAGGTACTAGGTAGGTTGTTTTTTTTTTAGACCTCGTGCTTCTTTTGTCCTCCGCTTGTCCAGTATCATTTTGTTATGGACACATATCATGTTTTGTGTTAATAGGTCTTTGGGGACCACCTTGTTGGTGGAGAAATACTATTTTACCTTTTTAAAGCTGTTATCTTTGAAAAGTTGTGGGAACAAATTAAGCTGCTAGTAACACAAGGCCTAAAGATACAATTTATAATCAATTCTTTGCTAAATTGTCTGTACACGTAGCTACAATGCTGGTCTATCCCTTGAATAAGGTGCCCTTTTTTATGCTTGAACATTCATAAGTCAGCGTTACCCCCTCCTCCCCCCCGAAAATGTTCAGGTACTAGGACTGTATTGAAATGAGCAAATGTTCAAAGAAAAACTTCAAAGAAAGATCTTCAGAAACCTCAGAGATCCACTTTAAAAATTACTTTACTTTTTACTAAAGAAAACCTGGCTCCTTAGAAACTCGTTCTCTCAGTATGTGATAATAAATGCAAATTAGTTTTTTTTTGTATTTGTATCCAGGTGTCAAGGTTCACAGCTCACTGAGTGAATGGGACTCTTTCAAAGACACACAATTTTTAAATTTATTTATTTTTTATAGAGAAACACTAACATGAATGCACAAATGTGCTCTTTCATTATCTTATTGTCAACTTTTTTGTTGGATTCCAGAAAGAAGAATAAAGACTGGTGATGGATCTGCAGTTGTTTGTTGTGAATTTATTATTCTTTAACATAACTGAAGTCATAACAGAATTCTTTAACATACTCCATATACTGCATTAGCCCAGCTGGAATTTACCTTTCAATCTCTGTTGTAATAAATAAATAAACTTCTTCTCAACCCCCTCAAATAAAAGCTAAGAGTATGCACTTTAAGCTCATATTCACCACATACCTGTAACTTGTTCTTGTAAACAGCTAAAATTAAAAAAAGAAAGCACCTCTAAAAATATGGTGTCAAAATCACGGAGTATTATAATAATGAGTACTAATTGGCTAAACCAGAACACCAACAGCATTCTTCTTTTCACTAAACCGCATCAACAGTTACGGTAACTCGCTGCATTTTATGACAACAGTATATTACTGTGGTCTCATTCACTTATGCATTTTGAACTTTATCTATACTTCTGAGAATTCCAGGAATGATTAATTCCTGGAATTCACAGAAGTATAGATAAAGTTCAAAACATATCTCATACAACAAAGGTTCAGAAAATGATCCACTAGATGGCAGTGCTGCTCAAAATATAAATAGAGCGATGAAAACATAAATAATCTAGCTACATCTGAAATGAATCTAGCGAATTCAGATCCCTAATTTTGTTTAATATGTAGAAAGACAGTGTGTCGTATATTACTAACTGGCTAAAAGCTGAAGGCTTTGCATTCCATTCTTTTTGTGAAATGTCTAGAAATCACACGCAAGCCAGCAGTCTGTAAGAAAAGTGCTCTGTCAAAAAGGTAGTATGAGGTCTTATATGATGGAGCCTCATTATATAAGATTTTGTATGTGAGGAGCAGGTCTTTAAATTCAGTTCTGGATTTAACAGGAGGTCAATGAAGAAAAGACAATATAGGAGACATATGCTCTCTCCTACTAGTCAGTACTCTTATGCAGTATTCTGGATCTGCAGGTAGTTTCTAGAGCCTCCTGATAATAATGAATTTAGAAGTAATAAATACATGAACTAGCTTTTCAGTATCACTCTTGAGAGCCTCTAGATCGTTTAAAGATGCCGTAGAAGCACTCGGTTCTGTCCCTCTCTTCTGACCTCCCGGGTAAATATTGGTGACAAGTTGAACTGAAATTTCGGATTCATCACTTATACCACATGCTGTAATGGATTTTCAGTCCAGTTCTTGTGTAAATTAGCATACCTCAGCAGGCACGTGCAGAGGGGGGGGCTAGAGGGGCTTGAGCACCCGCCCCTTTCATGATGGGTGCCCAAAGTGCCCTTTTGTTGAGGCAACTTTAAAAAAAAAAAAAAATTATTTATTTTTTAATGTGTGTGTGTGTGCGGAGTCCTGTCTGTGCCCCTCAACAATAATATTTAACTATTAATCACAGTTTTGCTAAATAAAAGGATCTGGCTTGCATCAGTCACATGATCACATTTAACCAATGATCGCCCTTGACGGCAAAACGCGCTGGTTACGAGGCGGGAACGAGCTCACAAAGAGCACGCGCATTTTTAGCGGTCCGGAGCTGTAGGAGAAACACAAGTTAACTCAGAGACACAGACTGATGCGACACAACCAGTAAGTAGGTGTACAGCGCACACTGTAGTGTGTAGCACCCAGGAGTATCAGCTTATTACGTACACGTTGGTAAGTTGTCTTGTTGCAGCTGACGAACTGAAACAAATGACCGAGCTGTGTGTGCAACAGCGCGACAAACATTACCTGTCCTTTTATTAACTGCACAAGTAGTGCTGGTCACAGCTGCTGGCTACCTGGCTGTCATTTCAATTCAATTCAATTCAATTTTATTTATATAGCGCCAAATCACAACAAAAGTCGCCTCAAGGCGCTTCATTGGTACAGAGAAAAACCCAACAATCATATGACCCCCTATGAGCAAGCACTTTGGCGACAGTGGGAAGGAAAAACTCCCTTTTAACAGGCAGAAACCTCCGGCAGAACCAGGCTCAGGGAAGGGCGGGGCCATCTGCTGTAATTGGTTGGGGTGAGAGAAGGAAGACAGGATAAAGACATGCTGTGGAAGAGAGAAAGAGATTAATAACAGATATGATTCAATGCAGAGAGGTTTGTTAACACATAGTGAGTGAGAAAGGTGACTGGAAAGGAAAAACTCAATGCATCATGGGAATCCCCCGGCAGCCTACGTCTATTGCAGCATAACTAAGGGAGGATTCAGGGTCACCTGCTCCAGCCCTAACTATATGCTTTAGCATATAGTTGTCATGGGTCTGTAGCTCTGTCACCGTTTCAGGGAACATATTTAGTTTTAAAGTAAGTTTCCGGGCTTTTCCTGCCTTTCTGGAGGGATTATATTTCACTAAAAACGATCTAATATGCATGTCCACATAATTATGCATTATTATAATTATAATATATTAAAAAACACACGCTGTATTTTAAAGAACATACATTAAGAAGCAGATTATATTAGATTTATATTTTAAATAAGACAAAATTTGGATTTTACAGCAGTAAAATGATTGTATCTACAGTTTAAAAATGTAATAAGCTTTGCCCCTGCACAGAGTGGATAGTGAAACAAATGGAATCATCATAATTACATTATTTCCTATTTATTACTTCCCCCTCCTCTTTGCTTTATTATTGTAGCTCTAGTAATAAATAATAATGTAAGGATTCTGGATCAGCACAGCCCATAGTATATACAGTATTCTGAAGAAGGTCTAAAATGTCACTGTGTGTGTGTGCATGTGTGTGTTTTATTTAGATGGATTTTTTTTAATTATTACTCATGATATAACATTGTCCAGACATGGCTGGTAAGGACATGAGGAGGAAACAGCAGGAGCTGTGTGAGGCTACTAAAGGCAGGGCTATAACATTTTTCTGTGATCATTTTATTATAGATTAAGTGCTGGAGTTGTTAGGTGTGGATAATTAGATTATAGTTTATTGCAATAGCAAGTTGTGCCTTGTTCTCACATAGCAAGTGGAGAGTGATATATGAAATGATGGAAGGAAGGAAGAAGAGAAGCAAAGAGTGATTCACAGGCAGAGCCTAAATTATTTCTCACAGTTTTTGTTGCCTTATGGTTCCAAGCGCTGTCACCAATCTTTGCATTTTGTTATTATCTCATGACATTTAATCAGCTACCATCTCTCCTGTGGGCTTTTTAATGTCTACAGTCTCAGATCAGCACAGCCCTGCCCTTCCCATATTAGATTTTTGATGAATGTGTGTTGTTGTTATTCAGCCTGGTTCAATGTGCCCCTTTTTAACTTTGAGCACCCGCCCCTTTAAACCTCTCTGCACGGCCCTGTACCTCAGCCTTTCCTCCCCATTTTCCTTCCTTAAGAATGACAGTCACCCTTCCACTTAAAGCATTACTGATGATGCTGTAGATGGATCAACTGAAGGGCCAGAGGCATCACTGCAGACCTGTGTCAGGTCTTTGCTGGATTTTCTTCTTAAGGACATGACATGATCTGCTGTACACAGCTTTTTAGTCCTGCTTCTTCATCATTTGCCCTCTATTTTTCCAATTCCATCAGTGTTTCCCAAGGACACACTGCTCACTATGCCAAGTTTTCAGTTAATAGTTCTCTGGGAATCGCCTTGTTGGTGCAGAAATACAATTGTATGCCCATCAAACTCTTATTTTTGTCATTTTTCATAGACTCATCTGAAGAAATGGGATCAAATTAGGTCCTTTGTGACAGCCTGCTAGTAACAAACTGCCCTATTTATGCTTGATTCATAGGTCAGTGTTGAACAGAGATAGGCAGTAAGTATTGCAAAATCGGTAATTAGATTACCGTTACTTTCCCGTAGGAACACTGCGTTACAAAAACCGTGATTTTTTGCGCGAATGTCTCATGACAGTGACGTAAGCAAGTGCGCCGTTGGTGACAACAGCTGTGTGCAGGTCAACAGTGGATCATATATCGATTGTGGAAGAGAGTATGAGCATGCAGCGTCTAAAGCGTGGAAGTACTGACCTTACTTTGAGTTTGATTCCATAAAAAGTGACAAAAACATTAGCGTCCGTTGTGCGTGGGAAGAAAACTTTTTACAGCGAAAAAAAACCCCTAAACTTCCAAGCAAGCACCGAGTGCGCAACGACGTAATGGGAAATTCACAGAGAAACACTATGGCAAGCCATTAGAGCCAAAATTTGCCACTTTCCTAACCCGTTTGGTTAAGAAATGGCGTAAAAAACGCCGTTTAATTATTCAAAACGCCGGAAAAAAACGGCGTTCTGTTCCGACAAACGCCGCTTTTTCCGCCACTCGGATGGCGCCCTGAACGCACCATCCGAGTGACGTAAAAAACGGCGTTCAAAGACAGACGGAAACGCCGTTTTTTACGCTACTCGGCACAAAACGCCGTTTTTATGCATCTTTGAACGGCGTTTTTTACGGCGTTCTCTGCCAGCTGTAACGGCGTTTAAAACGGCGTTTTGTTGAAATTATGCAGGGCACTCCCCATGGTTCCCTCATCCAATTACTTTCAACTCATTTCACCCAATCAAAGAAGAGGAAGTGCAGACCACACTAATGCATCACCGATTCACCTTGCTGCTAAGTGATTGCCTATTCAGTACCAGTGCTTGTCACAGTATTCACTTGTATTATAATCCCACTATGCATTTTGATGTGTTTAAGGCATGATCGAGCAAACAAACGACAGAATACTTTTTCTGAAACCTTAACTGTGTTACCTGTTATGGCAGCTAACAGGTAATGAGCTGAGCTTCTTTCTTATTTTCCTCTTTACTTCTCTTAACCTTAAACTTATGTCTTAGCAATCAGATCCTGCCATCTTGCATTACCGCTTCGTGCTAGTTATGTTGACTTTTCTCTTCTTTTTACTCCACTTTTTTCACCCGTGTTTGGACACTCGGGGCATGGCTCCTTTGTTTACATTAGGGATCAGCCTATGGTAAACCTCCGCCTACCCCCCAGTCCTGCTTTACAGGTGAAAATAGAGCAACAGGACCGCTGAGTCTTTGACTTTATTTATTTTCTGCTGTGTTTTACTTGCATCTATTTGAAAGAGTGAGTGTAAACACAAAAAATATTTTATTTTATGTGCTGGAATGTGCAGAAAATAGGTTTAAATGTTAAACTAATTTATTCAAGTCAGAGAATGTTGCATATAATTAAATTTTTGCTTGATGCATAAAGTTAAAAGATTAAAACAAGTTAAAAAAAAAAGAGACTTTTCCATTTGATTACATTTTGTATGATGGATTATGCAGAAAAAGTAGAATTGGGCTGAAAGATCTATCGCTTTATCACCTCTTCAGGTTGTAAATCGTGGTTTTAAAAAGTAACTAAGTAACTAATTACTTTTGAAAATAAGTAATCAGTAAAGTAACGGGATTACCTTTTTGGGGAAGTAATCAGTAATTAGTTACTGATTACTTTTTTCAAGTAACTTGACCAACACTGGTGTTGAAGGGGCCGAACAAACAAAAGCAGTCCTTTGAAAATTGTCAACGGAATATATTTAAAATGGGTGGATAAAGCAGAAAAACAAAAGGCCTGAAGAGCTACTTCTTAAAAAAAATACAAGAAGATCTGGCTCCTTGGAAGCAAAATAAGAAGAAATGCAGACACTTTTGCTCAAGCATTTCTTTAGTTTGGAAAATAAATCGTAATGACTTTGAATTTTCCAGAAATTTAAATAAACTTTACTCAACACTGGCAAAAAGTTTTCAGCTGTGGGCAATCAACTTTGGTTTCTGAAGGGACGAATGATTAAACTGTTGTAACTTTACTCTAAAACCAAATCTTAATCATCAGTCAACCATGTGATGCTGTTAGGACCAGTCAAAAGATCCACACACTGGAGAGATGTGTTTAAGATTTTTCTTTTATCATAACAGAAAGAAGAAAACACACATGTATTTACTTTGTGGGGACCCTCAAAGACAATATGGATTAACCATTCTAATCTGAACCCGATTCCTCAGGCAGGGATCAACAAATGTCCCTCACAAGGTGTAAAATTCCCCACATAGACAGATATACAAGATCACACACACACACACACACACACACACACACATGCACAAAATGATATAACAAAGTCACACTTGTCTATGAGTCTTTATTTGTGTTTTTCATAGAGAACATTTAAAATGGTTCATACTCCCACAATAACTGACATCACTTCTCTGCTTTATAACACTGACACAGGAACAGGGGAACGTACACAAGTACACAAACAATCAGTCACAAAATTGGCCCATCTACAGTGTTTTACTTCCCAAACAAAAACAAATTAGGCAAAAAACCCAAACAAACAAACAGGAGACCCCAAGGACACACAGCCAAGGCCTGTCCCACTTTAAAAAACGTTGCTGTAGCAAAGGAACGACCACATCTACAAAAGTAACAAAAACCACCGTACAATCTATCGTTGTGGAAGTGCTTGTAATTTTGGAAGTTTTGTACTTTAAAAGGATATCAGTATCAATACCTAGAAAATCACCAGTAAAAATAGCTCATCTGTGTAAAAATGTGCTAGCAGGACAACCCTTGGCTGTGGATTTTTTTTTCTCTTTGTCACAACCTATTTTCTTTTTTTTTTTTTCCTTTTTTTAAAACCATTTTCAACTCGTCTTCGATACAACAACAATAACACTGTTTCTTCTTAATACAAATATGTACAGACACTTCCACTTGTTTCAAAATAATGCCCTGCACACTAATGCATTATCTAGGGATGGATAGGATGATGATGATGATAATGATGATGATGTTCTTCAGATTCCTTCACAGAAACTGTCCATGCAGTTTTGGTACCTGAATCGACAGAATGGGATCACAGTTTCCTTAGGCTCGTTGTTTCGTGCCATCTCTGTCACAGAACGGCCTCTGCCTGGATGTGAAAACGCATATATTCGACATGATCGGCCCCAGCCCCTCCCCAAAGCTAACCCCGCCCCTGAACGTAAAACATCCAGATTCAGACCAAATGTTTTCAGCAGTATTTGAACCAGGTGTAAACATACCCTATCTCAAAATGAGTTCAGCGAGAAAGGCACACATGATAAGACCACACAGCTTGCGACTACAACAGGGAGGATGTTGGGGGTCTTTTGGTTTTGCTCAGCTTGATATTTCTTTCTTATTCTCAGTGTAGAGTGTGCGCGCGTGGGCATCAACCTGCTCTCGCCAGGTGACGATGCGCTCCCCTCCCCCGACCCCTCTGAAACAAGATTCTGGTTCCCCCGAATGTTTCATCAGGTTCAATTCAATTTTCGTCCCAGGTGCTTCGGGGGAAACTGAGCCCTGACCACTTTTGTTGTTCCTTTGCAATTTAGAATAATAAATCTGCTCACTCCATCACTCGGTACTTTTATGTAAATAAGAAAACATACAGTGTGTGGGCGCAGAACCAACCGTGGGCTGCATTTGCTTTCTCAGCTGACATTTTTTCTCTTTTTTTTGAAATGCTATGCTTTCATGGCCTCAGTGTTATTCATTTACATACCTCAGTAGACAGTTTCATCAAGCAGTTTAAAAGGGGTCATGCCTTATCAAATAAGTTGGGAGAATATTCAGTCTTAACACTCTCGGGTAGTATTCTCGTGCATTTCAAGAGAGGGAATACGCTACTTTGTTAACCAAATGCATCCAAACTATTTTTCCTGGAGAGAGGTTACACAAAATATGAGGAATGGGGTGTGTGTGTGTGTGTGTGTGTGTGTGGGGGGGGGGGGGGGGGGGGGGGGGGGGGTCATGGTGTGGGGGCTTTGGCGGGGGGTGTGTGGGGAGTATAAAAGTCATAAAAGGCTCTGACATTCTTTTGAGTGACGGGCTCGTATTTATGCAACAAACGCCTCCTCCTAAAGCAAAGGGGAGATTGTGTAGCCGGGCAAATCAATTTCCCACTCCCACACACTCTTCTAGGCCTTGATCCAGCCGCTGCTGTTGCCTCTAGCCTCAGCTGACTGGCTGACCTATGGCATTGCTCTGCTCTGCTTTAGCAGCTCTCCCCAATCACCTGAGAACCAAACTCTGCTTCCCATCAGTCTCTTTTGGTTGTTCTTTTTTTCCTGTTTGTTTGGAAAAGAAAGTACCACTTCCTTTTTTAAAAAATACATTTTGAACCCCCTGAATGAAACGGCTTGTTTTTTTGTGTGTTTTTTTCTATGTGACAAACAGGCGGGACAATTGCCTGTCATCTATCTATTGGGTTTCTTACAAGTCAGGACTTAAAATGCTGGCATCTTCAACAGTTATTGAGAAAGTGCACAAAGGAGATTCATTCTACATTGGCTAAAAGCACATTGAAAACATGCCTTCGACATCAGAGTTACACACGGGGTCGTGTACACCACAGCAGGTGCAACGCAAAGGCAGGTTACACTACGGTCTTCTACTTGCTCACTTCAGTATCGGAAAGCTCACAGAGCATGAGCTGTTTCCATTATTAACACAATCACTGCACAATGTTGCTAAACACTATGCGCATTACTCAGAGGCATCATCATCGTCTTTTTTTGTGTTTTTTTTTCAAAAAAATTTTCATACATGAACTCACATGACACTTAGGAACAAAGAGCCAACCATCTAAACTGATGGTTTCATTTCTCAGATTCAGTAGTACAACATACAGTAGATGTTTCTGACATTTCTGGATCAGGGACAGACAAGGAAAGAAAATTTTAAAAAAGGAATCCTATGAGAACACTTCCAAAGTATTGTACTGTATCATAGCCTTCAGCTTTGACTCAATGGTATGTTTAAAGCCACAGTTGAGCAGGTCTTAGTGATATTAATTAAGGTGTAACTGCCTCCTACTGATAATCCCTCCTCATTTCTCTTTCCAATAAGCTAGTGATCTTTTGATAAGGATATACAAGAGAAGAAGAAGAAGAGCAAGTCAACAATTACACTGTAAAAATATATGTATGTTTATATTCATATATATATATATGTATATATATAGCATCTTTAAAATCTATTTATACAGAATGTATATATAGTGTACTTATGGCCATCTTGGCAGAGAAATAAAGGCATCTGAAACAATCACCACTCTCTCGATGCTGTGGTCTCCTCAGGACCAGACATTGTTACATTGCAGAAATGCGAAGAGTCAGGAAAGAAAGTGAGTTCTCTTCTTCTCCTTTATTTATTTATTTTTTAGTGGCACTTTGTGCATCAAAAAATTAAAATCTAGAGTAAGGCTACAAGGGTGTGTATGTTTATCTGATAAAAGTTTGTCAAAGGAGGCCATCCTACAGTATCCTCGAGGGTTGGATATGTCGCTGTGTGTGTTTTAGACTCGTACATCCAGACTAAAACACTGCTGGAATAGAGCTCTATACATGTACCACTGCACTGATGTAAAGAATTCAAAACCGTCACTTAAACAGCCATGGTACGTCACAGAGATTGTGGGTGAGCCACTTCTGGCTGCTACAAAGCGCTTGGGAGAGGTAACATTTTTTTAAATTCCTCTACAAATTGTTCTCATCACCTGACAAAAGCAAATACTCAGAGGATAGTGAAAGTGATTGCTTTTGAGTGTTTTTTTTTGTTTGTTTGTTTGTTTTGTTTTGTTTTTTAACAATCAGCTGCTGGTACATCTATGCCTAAGCAATCAAACAGTATTTGTACTGATTTTATTTATTTTTTCGTTCTTTATTTAAATATTAGCAGAGGATCTTTAAGACTACTCAGACTCAACTGTCACATCACGCACATAAATAACAAAATAAATATACAGCCATATCAGTCAATTTCTTTCATATTAAATAAATAATAAATACATACTTTCTTTTTGTTTTCATCTCCTCATCTGTGTTTTTTTAATGTAACAGAAAGAACACAAACAAAATAAAAACGAGGAAAACAAGAGCAACAAGCCAAAAAAATATTTTTTTTTACTGTAAAATTATCAAAAAAAATTTGAGTCTATTATAAAATATTTGCACTTAAAAAGGATTTTTAAAAAGTACTCCAAAACAAACTATGCCTTGTCATTTATCTATATAGACTTTTAAAATATTGACGTACGACATCTGCAAATTGCTTTTTGACCTTGATAATCAGTAAAGATGCATTTGTATGTGTGTGTTTCACTAAACAAAGTTAATAAATAGATTGCTTCAAATAAATAAACCTCAATAACATAAATGGCAATAAGTTACAATTTAAAAGTTCACAGGTATAAATAATTCATATATAACAATAATTATTGTACCACAAAAACTAGTCATTGAAATGAAGTGCAATTCCTAGGCTGATAAGTACTATAGATATGACTAACTGAATTCGAAATGTGTGCACACTATTACTATCATTTTATTGGGGGGGTGGGGGGGTGGCTGCAGCGTTTAAATCTAACTCGCGACCTTGCTCGATGAGGTTTTTTTTCCCCACTGATGATTGCTGCAGTAATACCACCAAGCAAACGCACATTCAGTTTGGTGCATGCCGGGGGGTGTGGTGCGAGTATGGTTGTGGATCAGAGAGATTTTCAGAGCTGCAGATGCTTGCCATTGAGAATGCTACAGGAGACAGTGGCGTTGGGAGTCTTCTGCTCCAGTTAGTGTTCCTCTTCCTGTCTCCGGGCTCTGGTGAGCAATACTCGAGCCTCGCCTGTCTCAGTGTTCCGGCCGAGGAGAAATGCTAAAAAACTGACTGACCAGTTGCGAAACCCTCTCCGAAAAACAGTTAAGGACACAAAAGAGACAACAGGTAAACATACAGTATATTTAAACCCCCAGATACAGCTTCTAGTAACATGGATCTTATTCTGGTTCCTCCTTTGAATCCCAGCAGCAGCATGATGTGGATTTTGGTCCGCGTCACTTTTCTTCAACAGAGTGCTCCCTGGGTTGATTTTTTTAAGTTGCCATTTACTTAAATAACCTGAATTCCCTTTTTTTGTTTTTGAATCATATTTCGATATATCATAGAGCTTTTCAACCTCTCTCCTTCCTGACTCCACCTCCACCGTGTTCTCCGCACTTTGGGACAGTTTGCGTTCTCCATTTGTATGTGTGGAGCCTCAAACCTTGATGCCCTTCACAGCTTTGTTGATGCTCTCCAGCAGAGCCTTGTTCTCGGGGCTCTGGAAGCAGTCCTTGTTGGTGTACATGTCAGTCAGGGTGCTGATGTATCTGTCAAAGTTCTGCTCTGTGATTGGCTCCTGCTGTGGTGCAAATGAAAACCAATCTCAACTGAGGGGGGCAAACAGAAACAAGGCTCCACACGCTCTTCAGCGCACCAGATTTGCCTTCAAACAAATGCACAATCAATGACAACAGGGTGTGAATGCGGACTTACCATGTGCGGCAGACGGATATTAGCCAGGCTGCGGATGAGGGCTCGGCTCAGACCAGACAGCTCCATGAACAGAGCCTCATTCTGCTCCTCAATCATCTTATTCTCGTGCTCAATGCTTTTCAGGTTCTTCTCCATAGAGGAGATCTGCAACGCACAGCAGCAGACCATCAGCAAATGTTTTAATATTCAACTAGAAATTCATATCTATTTAATAACAGCTGTGGTGACTGGCAATGTAGTGGCCATAGTCCAGACATTATACAGACATTTTTGTCTTCTCTAGTGGCTCGCACCATCTTCATTGTTCCTGGGTCCACAAATCTAATGTTGGTTCCAGTTCAACATTGCAAGTAACCAGTCAGATTGTAGCGATGACATAATTTTGGGATGTGGAAACACCATGCATCACACATCACAACAATGTGATTGGTCAGATGCAATACTGATACTGGACAATTTTTACCCATCTTTAAAGTGTCCTGCTGCCTGCAGTGCTCTTTAGAGTCTTAACTGCAGAAACTGTAATCCTGGTAAAAGACGTTCCAGATAAATATCCTCCTAAAATTATAGTTCTCTATTCATTCTCAACAGTGTCATGCTTATGAAACCAAGGTTTCATAAGGTGGTGACAGTGATCAATAATTACTTTATCTCTTTTGCAAGAGACTGGCTAAGGTAGGCAGTACTGCTGTTGCATGGAGAAACTGGAGCTCCTCGAGAAAACAAGAGCATACACTGAAGATCACACTAAAGGGGAAAAAAAACCCCCAACAACAAACACACACCTGAGTCTGCAGGTTGACCATGTCAGCCTCCATTTCATTGTTGGATTCATTAAGGTCATTAATCTCTTTGTTGAGCTGCTTGATGTCCTCATCATTGTCCAAAACTAAAGGAGAGGCGAAGAGAAAAGCACGTTTTGCAAAAAAAAAAACCCCCAAAAGAAAACAGAAAAAAAACTCTATTCTAACATTGGCATTTTTATTATTTGACTCAGTAACAAGGGGGGGGATTTTCCGCTCAGTAAACACATAGATTTTTCTTAATTAACCATCGTACCATCACTGGCTCTGAACTTAGTGCTCAGATAGTCTTCTGTAGGGAACTTGGCCTTCTTCTTAGCATACAAAGCTCTGGGGCATCCTGAGAGGCTGAAATGAAATTCAGAGAGGGTCAAATTTAACATTACATCTACATAAAGAACATTATAAGTTACAGTGGCATGTGTTAGTTATATACTGCTGCTATGGGGGAAAAGCTTAGCCTAGAAAAATAACTGGAAACGGCAAGACAGACTATTTAACACATGGTGAAAACATCTCAATATTCTTATTTAACTTTCGACAAAGCAAATAAATATTTCCAAAGTGTTCAAGTGCTCATCTTTAACTATCAAGCTGTAAATTAGCTTAACTTAGAATAAAGACTTGACTACGTTTAAATCAGTTTAAAGTTGAAAATGACCAACTTATGGGGTGTTTACAGAGATTTGCGTATTCTTCTTTGGGTCAGACATAGCGATTTAAAAATATAGTATCAAACTGAAGCTTTACATTTTAGCATTTGTGATAAATTTTTAAAAGAGATAACTAAATAACTAAAATATCCACACATTAAAAAAGAGAGATTCAGAGATACTTGGCCGTTGGCTGCATTTTATAAAATCTGAATTCCTCATTTAATCGATTTGTTTCAAATTTGAAGATACTGATCAAAGCCTAAGCTTACCTGCGGTGTGTGAGGAAACTTCCGTTAGCATGTCCAGAGCCATCACAACCTGGGGTGGGGCAGGTTGGACCCTCTGTCTTGAAGGCCTTCCAGTTGAATGGCGTGCCATTCAGAAGACCCTCCTTTTGTCTACGGGCCGCCAGCGGGCACCCGTAAGCGCTACGATGTGTGGCGTACTTTCCACTGATGTGGCCCAGGCTGTCACAGCCCGGCACCGGACATCTGCAGAGAGCAGAGGTGGTAAGAAGAAGAAGAGAGGAGAAGAAAAAGTATGGAAGACAGGAAGCAGATACGGAAAGAAAGAGAATGACGGGGCACAAAGGTTAGACAAGGAGAATGCAAAAATGAAAGTAAAGCGAAAACTAAGATAATTCTTATCTTAAAAACTGAAAGGTTTTTAGCAGTTTTGCTAAATTCTGTATTGGACATATTATTACAATGCAAGATATTGCTGACAAATGAGCTATTACAATTTGGTACATGCTTTCTCCACATACTGTTATATTAACAGTTTTGTGTGCAATATGAAGCCCATGTATTTCTTATGTAATAACAATGTACTCTGCAATAGTCTACCATGAATTATATTCAGAATCAGTATCTGCAGTAAGTGTATTTTCCCATGAGTAAGTTGATTCAGTTACGGGGACAGATCACTACCTCTGCATATGATTCACAGTGACTTTCCTCTCTTTCTTTCTCTGTCTCTCTCTCTCTCTCGCTCTCTCTTTCCTTTATTGCATTTTAGTTTTACCGTCAGTCATGCTAAAAGCAGACGTTATGACTTTCTGAGCGGTACGAACTTTAAAAGCTCGGAGTCCTCCTGGTTGTCCTTGGCAGGAGTTTTAATTCCACTTTTCTTGGCACGCGGGCACCCAGAGAGACTGAAAACAGAAAGTATGGAGTTGATAACATAGGGCTGGAAAGAAAAGGTCTGGTGAAGTGATTACTTAATAAAGGAAGAGAACATGGTAAGGAAGAATAATTTTACAGAGGTTCTTCAACCAAATGACAAACCAAATCCATTGAAAAACGCCTAATATGGATGAAAATAGGATTATGTGTATGTGGTGCCTGTCTAATCTATCGTGAACTGTCGCTAGGCCTCTCTGACTAGCTATACATATGTATGTTTGTGTATGTGTGTGTGTGTGTGTGTGCACGCGCATTTGTGTTCTGTTACCTTCTGTGTGAGGCATAGTTTCCTGTGATGTGACCTGAGCCGTCACATCCGGGAGTGGGGCATCTAGGGAAAAAAAACAAAGCAATGTTCAAAGTTAGGCAGAAAAAATTAACACAGGGAGTTTTCACAACTGAAAACTGAGGTTTACTATTTATCTGCTTAATCTTAAACAAACGATCACAATGTGTATATTCAATTCAGTTCCGTTTTATTGATATACTGCCAAATCACAACAATAGTCACCTCAAGGCCCTTAATATTGTAAGGCCCTAAAACAATACAGCAAAACCACATCAATCAGATGGCCCCCTGTGTGCAAACACTTTGGCAACAGTGAGAAGGAAAAACTCCCTTTTAACAGGAAGAAACCTCTGGCAGAACCAAGCTGAGGGAGGGGCTGAGAGAGGTGTCTCCCAGATTCACCCACCCTTGAAACCTTGAGACACTAAAAGTCTAGCTGTTGTTTTAGACTCCCTTGGTACCGTCAGCTCATGAATGGCACACAGCTTTCTCAGCTGCGCCTCACAAAATCAGAAATCATATTTCTTAGCCATTGCAATACAACTTTCATTCTAAAAGTGACCTAATCTGCTAACATGGAAGAGTATAGTTTCAGAACCACACATCAACGACGCGCTTTTCTCTCTTCTCTTTCCACTCGCCCCTTCCAGACCGGGTCTGCCTGAGGCGTCTTCATGTTAAAAGGGAATTCTTCTTTCCCACTGTTTCTAAGTGCTTACACATAGTTGTCTGATCTTTGAGGTTCTCTGTCTAATCTTTCATTATTATTATTATTATTATTATTAATAATAATAATAATAATAATGTTGTTGTTGTTGTCTTTACAATAATAATGAACACTTGCTGTGAAGTGGTGCTATATAAATGTAATTGTAATGACCAAGAAGTTGCTTCTGTTCATAGATGTTGTGTTTTCAGTGGGAGAAATGTTTATTTTCATCTAAGTGACTATTTCAGTCAAACACCAAAGATCTTGTCTAGTCCTGTCTTTCAAATAAGGCCCATGGTCAAAATTAATCCACTGATCTTAAAAAAATAAAATAAATTCAGCCCTTTTTTCCCTTCTAGGCTTCAGTTTCCTCCTTTCTGATACGCACACAAAAAACTCTCTCTGGACTCTGGTTTAGTTCTGAGTGATCATCATTGAACACATATCATCCCAATCCTGCCCAGCCATTTACACCTTGTATTTGTATTAGAACTGATTTTAGGATTTTATAGATCTATAATTTTTTTTAATGTATTTTTTTTATATTTGTCAGCTGCTTTTCAGCTTACCTGTGTATAATTGTATAACTGTGTTATAATTGATTTATTGCTTGTTTTAGTATTTATCAATTACATTGATAATTTGCATTTTGTATTGTATTGTAAGCTCTGATTTCACCGTGCTATATGAAAAAGTTATTCTAGCTTTCCAGGCTCTTTGCCATTCGAACACACCCGGTATCTGTACATGTTGAGCTGTGAAAAGCCTTTGTAAGTTTCATTCACATTTACATGAAGTAATTGAAGTGAAAGCAAGCACAGACACAGGAAAAACCACCATGACAGATGCAGCGGTAGCACAGAAAGCAGCCAGCAACAATAGATAAGTTAACGTCAGCAGAATGAAGTGCTGTGGTGCTGGACAGTGTCAGTAGCAGTGAGCTGAAGTGGCAGCGAAAAGGCAGTGAAGGTGTAGAGCAGACATACTTGAGTTCAGGGGTGTGGGCCGCCATGAGGGACCGAAGGCTCTTATCAGCGAGAGGACACCCAGACAGACTGAGAGAGAAAAGACAGGCAGAGGAAGAGAAGGACGAAAAGGGGGGAAGCAAGGGGTGAGAGGGGGTTGAAAGGAGAGAGGAGAAAGATGTGAGTAAAGGGAAATCAAGAATGCAAGGCATACCAAGGTCATTTAGCAAGAAGAGGACAGACAGCAAGAAGTAAATTACTGATGCATATCAAAGTCAATGACCGTCTTTGCTTCCTGGGCTCACGCTACATTATTGCCTCTGGCATGTCAGGATCAAATAAAATGTTTGAATTAGTCTCGGTGTGCCGGCTTTGGAGTGAGAAGCAGAGGGAGAGTCTCAGTAGATCTAACATTTCATGTACAAGCTTATATAGAAAGCAGCAGTGCACACTAGTGCCCGAATAAGCCTACATACCTGCGATGGGACGCATAGTTCCCAGTGATGTGGCCGCTGCCATCACAGCCAGGTGTTGGACACCTGCAGAGGGGACAGACACGCAGTTAGCAGTGGCAGAAGGAGAAAGCGACAACTTTAGGGATTAGATGTACAAAGTTATTTTTTATAAAGGAAAAACAGAGGCTGATCATACACCTATATTCACGGCAAATATATACATAGAGTTTACATAGAAGGTCGTTAGTTGTAAGGTTCCCATAAATACCTGGGGGTAGTACATTTGTACACACTCTGATGGAACGATCAGAGTGTCACTACCCTTCTCACAAAGCACCAGACGTTCAGGGATGATTTTTATCCCGGTTGGCTGGTCATGGCCTTAAACTCACATCCACAGAACATCTAAATGTGGTTGAAAATTGCAATATGAAAAGTCATCTTTTCAGGATGTTACAACAAACTAGTTTCAACCTAATTTCACTAATAGCCCACTGAGCAATTTTCTGTTTATCAGAGCTTTAAAAGACGTCTAAATGGTACATGCTAAAACAGGGTTACATGTGGTTCAAGGGTCAATGTTTAGTAGATTTCTACATCACACCGAGCAGGTTGTTTGTTTTTTTCCAGAGCAAATACATGTGTCTGTGTGTTCTAACTTTAATAATTGATTAACAAAGGATTGCGGCCAGACTATCACGCAACATTCTCTCTCTCTCTCTCTCTCTCTCTCTCTCTCTCTCTATATATATATATATATATATATATATATATTGCTTAGAATTGTACAAGATCAACAGGACCCTAAGAGCCTTCATCAGGAACTCAATGGGGATGTGGCGTACAACACTAGAGGCCAACTCCAAGCCCATAGCACAAGTCACCATCAAGTGCGGGATCTACCAAGGAGATGCTCTGTCTCCACTGCTGTTCTGCATAGGCTTGAACCCCCTCAGTGAGGTCATTAACAAGACTGGCTACGGATACAGACTACGGAATGGAGCAGCTGTCAGCCACCTCCTGTACATGGATGACATCAAGCTGTATGCCAAGAATGAATGAGACATCGATTCACTGATCCACACTACCAGGCTATACAGCAATGACATTGGAATGTCGTTCGGACTAGAGAAGTGTAGTCGAATGGTAACAAAGAGAGGGAAGGTAGTCAGAACTGAGGGGATTGAACTACCAGAAGGCCACATTGCAGACATAGAGGACAGTTACAAGTACCTGGGGATCCCGCAGGCAAATGGGAACCATGAAGAGGCCGCTAGAAAGGCTGCAACCACCAAGTACCTGCAGAGGGTCAGGCAAGTCCTGAGGAGTCAGCTGAATGGTAAGAACAAGATCCGGGCCATCAACACGTACGCCCTGCCCGTGATCAGGTACCCTGCTGGGGTAATAGGCTGGCCAAAGGAGGAGATAGAAGCCACTGACATAAAGACAAGAAAGCTCCTTACCATGCATGGAGGGTTTCACCCCAAGTCCAGCACCCTGAGGCTGTACGCTAAGCGGAAGGAAGGGGGCCGGGGACTGGTGAGTGTCAGCACCACAGTCCAGGATGAGACAACGAACATCCAAGAATACATTGGGAAGATAGCCCCAACTGACCGAGTGCTCAGTGAATACCTCAGGCAGCAGAAACCCAAGAAAGAGGAGGGAGACGAGGAACCATCATGGAAGGACAGGGCCCTGCACGGTATGTACCACCGGCAGATAGAGGAGGTGGCTGATATCCAGAAATCCTACCAGTGGCTGGACAAAGCTGGACTGAAAGACAGCACAGAGGCACTAATCATGGCAGCACAAGAACAAGCTCTGAGTACAAGATCCATAGAGGCTGGGGTCTATCACACCAGGCAAGACCCCAGGTGCAGGCTGTGTAAAGATGCCCCAGAGACAATCCAGCACATAACAGCAGGGTGCAAGATGCTAGCAGGCAAGGCATACATGGAACGCCATAACCAAGTGGCCGGCATAGTGTACAGGAACATCTGTACCGAGTATAACCTGGAAGTCCCAAGGTCAAAATGAGAGATGCCCCCAAGGGTGGTGGAGAATGACCGAGCTAAGATCCTGTGGGACTTCCAGATACAGACGGACAAAATGGTGGTGGCTAACCAACCGGACATAGTGGTGGTAGACAAACAGAAGAAGATGGCCGTAGTGATCGATGTAGCGGTTCGGAATGACAGCAATATCAGGAAGAAGGAACACGAGAAGCTGGAGAAATTCCAAGGGCTCAGAGAAGAGCTCGAGAGGATGTGGAGGGTGAAGGTAACGGTGGTCCCCGTTGTAATCGGAGCACTAGGTGTGGTGACTCCCAAACTAGGCGAGTGGCTCCAGCAGATCCCGGGAACAACATCGGAGATCTCTGTCCAGAAGAGCGCAGTCCTGGGAAGAGCTAAGATACTGCTGGGTGTTTTATATATATATATATATATATATATATATATATATATATATATATATATATATATATATATTAGGGGTGCAACGATATTCGTATCTATATTGAACCGTTCGATACAGTGCTTTCGGTTCGGTACGCATATGTATCGAACAATACAACATTTGTAATTTATTTTATCAACTTTCCTTCTGACGATGCTGTCTGTGTTGAGCGCTCAGTGAATCTGCGTTCGACTACTCCGCCTAGGCTGCACTGTCGAGCGCAGATCCACTGAGCGCTCAACACAGACAGCATACTCAGAAGGAAGAGTGCAGGGCAAGCTAGCAAGACAGAAGTTAAGCTCTCCTTGCAACATGGACCTCCCCCACCCTCATTCAGATCTGGCATTTGGAATTATTTTGGTTTTCATGTGACGTATGACCCTGAAGGTAAGCGAGTCATGGACTAAAGTAAAACAGTACGTTGGATGTGCCATGCAATGCTCAATTACATGGGTGGGAAACTAGTGTGTTAGCGCAGTTAGCTCGTTAACGTGTTGGCCGTCTAGCCCCATGCACGGGGCGATCGGCGGTAGCTCGTTAACGGAGATTTGCCGTGTTGTGGCGTTAAGGTCATTTCAACGAGATTAACCTGAAAGCACTAGTGGGAACACAACGAATATGACTGCACATTTACGCCGACATCATCCTAGTGCAAAGACAAAAACAACAAGCATGCTACTAACTTTAGCCGAGTCATTTAGACAGCTGTTAGCACATGATTCTCCTTATGCTGCTGAGAATATAGCCCAGAAGAAGCGGATAGTATAGCTTTTATTTTGGAAAGAGACATTTCTCTGTAATAAACTCTCTTTTCCAAAGATGAGTGATTCCTCAATCAGATACAGGGCTTGCAATATTGCTAGCCCGACGTCCCGGGGCTAGCGATTTTTCCAGTCAGGCTACCAAAATCTATCTCTGCCCTGCCCGTCGGGCTATTGTAGGAAGGAAAAATATATGTCAATGCTTTTGCATTCTTTCAGAAATGTAGCTGGGTAATTATGTCATTGGCATCGGTGAGCCACTGTCAATATGTGACATATTGAAATCGCGTTTGAATTTGCGCTTGTTTTTTTGCTTTCACTTTGCAATCGTGCGAACTGTGTATAGAGAGCGACAGCACTGATCTGTGAGTGATGATAATTTGTGCACCAATTCCTCTGACATCGTCTTATTAATCGTTAGCTTACTATGCAAACATGACAAGTGAAATCTCCCACAGCAAGCTTAAACATGTGAGAGGTTGATCGCGCAGAGAATCGCTGAGCTTATGTGAGTGCGTGTGTAAAAGCAGCAGGATATATATTTTAGTTCTGCTGAGCCAAATAAGACAGGTCAGGGTGAAGAAGTGACAGCCAAAGAAAAGCTTACCACAAAACGGAGAAGTTATGACAAATCAGACTATAAGGCAAAAAGAAAGTGCAGCTTCATGGTTTCATGGACAAAATAATTTCTGTGGCTACAATATGACGAGCTAAATAACCAGGGCTGCACATAAGTGGTCCGCAGGTGCGCATTCACTGTCAAAATAAAAAACACGCACAAGGGTTAGGGTTAAATTTAAAAACTGTACTTTTGAGTTAAAATATATATTTATAATTTTAATAAATGACAAATTAAAAAGGCATGAACATTTTTTTGTATTGAAAAAATATCGAACCGTGACACCAAAGTATCGAACCGAACCGAACCGAACCGTGAATTTTGTGTATCGTTGTACCCCTAATAAATAAATATGTATATATATATATATATATATATATATATATATATATATATATATATATATTTTTTTTTTTTTTTTTTTTTTTTTTTTTTGCAAGCTTTTTTGTGCGAGTCTCTGGACAGTCAGAACGGTGGTATAGTGGTGAGTATTACTGGCTCAACATGAGAAAGTTCTGCTAGTCAACAGAAATCTCTTCTTTAACTTTTATTTAGAACTAAAAGGATGTCTTTTTCTACATCCCTTTTCACTGATCTTTGTACTGAACTGTAGGGATGGCAAAAAAATCACTACAGCACAGTATCGATATAGGAACACTAAACATTGATATTTTTTATGAAATTAATTAAAATACCATGGGAGCACTATGAACAAGAGTGCTGATTAAATGTGAAGATATGTTAAAACCGAAAAACCACCACTTAGCTTGACAAAGCTACCTCATAACGAAGTGCAAGTTTATGGTTTTAGTCACACGAGTAAAAAATACAACATCAACCTTTGTGCATCTACAAAAAAGATCAGTGACTTGTGACTATAGTGAATTTTGTCACATTTGGTGATCAGTTGCAACTCATAGTGATGGCTTGAGGGTGTTGATTGCAAGGTAATTGGATTGCACAGGTTGCCTGATAGGAGGCTCCATTTCTACAAGCAGTCTGCAATCACTCTCAGAGAGATTGTCAAAGATTTGCAAATAACTGCTATTAAATGTATACATTTATAAATTCAGACAGATTGCCAGCATGTTGCCATCAGTCTGAATGAGTCTGTCAATGAACACAACGCGAGGGGCCTCAACTCTGGTTTTGTTCTGCTTATATTCCTATGAAACAGAAACGTTACAGTTAAATGTGAATTTCTGTTTATTTAGACAGCAAATGGATATGTGATTTATCACAGTTAATTGCTGTTTTATCAAAAACAGATTTCATGTAATTGCCAACTTGACCTCATTCAACTGCAAACTGGTAGCAGATTGATAGCAGACTGACTCTTATAACAATTTATGGCAGGTTTTAGTGACAGTGTTGTTTTGCTGCAAAAAGAAAAAACATATTCAATAAAACAGATATTGACAAAGTGTAAATTTGAGGGAATATTTTGTAGTTTTAAAAAGGTGATAAATTACAGTATATGTTATTGCAGTAATCAGGATGCAAAATGTTAAAAATCACAGTAATACTGTAACTGAACCCTGACTCCTCCCTTAGTAATGCTGCAATTATGATGCATTGAGTATTTTTTCCTCACCTTTCTCCCTCACTATGTGTTAATAGACCTCTCTGCATTGAATCATACTTGTTATTAATATGTGGCTCTCTTTCAGAGCATGTATTTCATCCTGTCTCCCTTCTCTCTCCCCAACCGTTTGCAGCAGATGGCCCCGCCCCTCCCTGAGCCTGATTCTGCTGGAGGTTTCTTCCTGTTAAAAGGGAGTTTTTCCTTCCCACTGTCACCAAAGTGCTTGCTCATAGGGGATCTAATGATTGTTGGGTTTTTTCCTCTGTATGTATTAAAGTAGGGTACTTTACAATGTAAAGCACCTTGAGGTGACTGTTGTCGTATAAATAAAAGTGAATTGAATTGAATTGAATTAACCTTGAGTTCAGTTGAGATATTATGATATTGTTGGGTATGTATCGATTCCCTCTACTAACATAAAGAGAAAACTTTTTCATTTTTTAGCCAAATCTCAACATCATGTCTAATAAAATCTTCTTCTTCTATTTCCTTTAAATTAGTTTTTTATGATTATTTCTTAACCTGGGTTGATGTAATTAAGCACATATAATCTTATGTCTGTGAAGGTTCTCAGTCATCCAGGTCATCGTAGTCAAAGGAGCTTGCAAAGAAAAGCACCTGGGTCAAAATCAAGACACAAGAAGTGGAATCCTTCACTGCGCACATTAACTCTGTGGATAAAAACATCAAGTTCACCAGGGAAGACACAAAGGACAACTGTTTGCCTTTCCTGGACTGCGCTGTGCACATTGAAGAGAATGGCAACCTCAACATCGAAGTTTACCGGAAGCCCACACACACGGACCAGTACCTCCTGTTCGACTCCCATCACCCTCTGGAACACAAACTTGGAGTAATTAGGACCCTACACCACCGGGCAGAACATGTTTCCTCTAAGCCTGAAGGAAAAAAGAAGGAACACACACATGTAAAGGAAGCACTCAAAAGGTGCGGCTATCCTAAATGGGCATTCTTAAAGTCAGCAAAGAGGCACAGAAAAGAAGATCAGACACCAGCGAGGGAGGATAAGAAGGACAGACGCAACAACATTGTCATCCCCTATGTAGCCGGTGTATCAGAAAAACTCAGGAGAGTTTTCTCCAAGCACGACATCCCGGTGCATTTCAGACCCAGCAACACGCTCAGACAAAAACTGGTTCACCCGAAAGACAAAATGCCAAAACACAGACTTAACAATGTGGTGTATGCTGTACAGTGCAGCGAGGAATGCCCAGACCTCTACATTGGAGAGACCAAACAGCCACTTCACAAGCGCATGGCACAACACAGAAGAGCCACCTCCACAGGACAAGACTCAGCAGTCCATCTGCATCTTAGGATAAAGGACACTCTTTCGAGGATGCCAATGTTCACATTTTGGACAGAGAGGACAGATGGTTTGAAAGAGGAGTGAAAGAAGCCATCTATGTCCACTGTGAGCGACCATCTTTGAACAGAAGCGGGGGTTTACGACACCAACTCTCTGCCATCTATAATCCAGTTTTGAGATCCCTTCCCAGACGCCTTAATGCCCACTCACATCCTGGGCCATCTGACCTCAGGAATTCGCATGATAAGGTGGGGCCAGGTTTCACAATGAACTCACCCGAAACTCTGGCTGATTGGGACCCACGCCCAGTTTCACACCTTGGCTCAGGCGATTAGAGGATCATCAGGGGGTCCTTTTGTCCCTCTGTGGGGGGATACTCCCACTAGGTTTATATCTGGGACTCTCCACCATTTGACCTTAGAACTGAAGAAGCTTCTCGGATGAGAGGTGAAACGTCTTCAAGCAACTTAAAGAAGTCCAGACGCTTTTCTTTGCAAGCTCCTTTGACCACATATAATCTTGTTACCCATCAGGATATAAGAATGACTTCTAACTCATTGCCTTATTACTTACGAGAGCAACTCCTTCTTGCTATCTTTGGGCTGAAATTTGACCTTGAAGCTTGGGGTTGTGACCTCTCCTGGGTATTTCCTCTCCTCTAGGCAATCCTGCATCATGTCACAGTCCTCTGGTTCGGATGAGACGTACGACTGGCCGGTATGCTCCATCTGAAAAGTGATTAACACACTGGTAAATCCACTGCAGGCCTTTTGCTCTTTAAATTGTGGCTTGACCTATTATCTGAATTTAGTTTTTTAAATATCTGCTTCCAGGTAATAGTTTGCTATTGTATATCTGAATGCAAGCAAAGAAACTTTGCAAACACCATGTGCACACAATCCTCTTTTATTCTTTTGCAGACAAGTGATGTTTCCAAATGCAGAGTGTCCTCATAAAAAATTAACATTCAAGGCCCTTTATATTTCTTTTGAAAAAGTTCAAAGGAGTAAAAATTAGCATATGCCAAATCCAGGATGGTGCAATGCACCTGACACACTACCTCTGTTACACAGTGCAATGTTTTAACTGTACAGTAACTCTCACATTTCAGTGAAATAAATGAATAATACAAAGAGGAAAAGGGAACAGGGAATAAGAAAAGGGAATTACACAAAGACAAAGTGATGTAAACAATTAAGAGTTTTTCATTCAAAAGGCTTAGGGGGAATTTTGTCTGTTGTTATTTATGTCGCAATATCTCCTCTGTGAGTAACATCTGAGGAAATACACCGTGTTTGGAGCTCGTACTTTTGTTCTGTCTAATTGTACTGACCTCATCCATTTCCTCCTCTCTTTGACGGTTAGGTTTGGTGTAATCCAGAGGTCCCTCCCAGTCCTCCTGCTTGTAGGTGTGTATGCTTGGTGATGTCATCCCGCTGTTTCCACCATGATGCAGTGAGGAAGAGGAGGAGGAAGGGTCTGGAGACCGAACGCCGGGGCTCGTCCCAGACAGACTTCCCTCTCGTTTAATGGGTTTTTTCATGCTCAGGTCCAGGGTGCCGTTCTCATCCACTTCAATGTCCATTTCCTGGAGACAATGCAACAGGAATTTATAGCTGAGCCTATGTTATTACCTGCTTATAAGTATCCTTGTAATTTTCAGTTGAGCCCCAATTTGAGACTTCAACAAATAAATAATTTTAGACAAGTGACAGTGAAGTACCAAATGAAAAATGATTAATAATATCCCTATATGCCCACTTTGAGGGTATACTACACACGAAATAGTCTGCTGAAATCTGCACTGAGATACCATTACAGTAGAATTTAATTGAGCTTTGGGCATACAGAACTTAGTCTTACACACATTCATGTCATTATTTGAAACTTTTGCCCTGTTTGAAACTTGAGTTTTAAAATATATTTGTTTTTATTGCAGCTCACTCTGTATATGAATGCAATTATGCTTTATTTCCTGTTAAAAACTTTGGAGCTCAGTGCATAATCTGGGAGAAAATTAATGGAGAAACACAGCTAACTAATACATCTAATTAAGTATTCTCAAATGTGAATAACTAATGCAGTCTCCTCTGGTGCACTTCACTGTATATGTGAGGCAGTCCTGTGTGATGATGATTGGGATTATTTTAATTACCCTCTTGAGCAGATTCTGATGCAGCGCTACATATCTGCCTGAATTCTAATTTCATATATTCTAAATAAAAACTGAACTTTCATGTGGAGAAATGTTGCTTTCGCTTCTACCTGCTTGTAAAACTGCCCTCGAGCCTGTATCAAACAAGCATTTTCACAGTCATGCACCAGAGTGACGGCCTCTTTCAGAGCACTACACACTCAAGTTCAGAACACCAGCCTCATCGCCTAAGCATGTTAGTCATGATATCTAATGTACTCTGGTGCCAACAGCACGAACACTGTGCTCCATCTCTCCATGCTTTATTATAGTTCTGGCAGGTGAAGAGAAACAGAAGGGTGAAAAGAGCAATGTTTTCAGCATTCATGTAAAATGGTGCTCATATGGGCTGGTCAAGGGCCAGAAAATTCAAAGGGTTAGGAGAAGAGGAGAGAAAATGGGAACAGTTCCCAGAAATGTCCCAGGTTGATGAGCTCAGTGTTCCAGTGTTTCAATATTGGATTTCAACTGGCTCCAACTCTGATTCCAGATCAGTCCCCAGTTGATCTGCACAGCTAAGGCATGCTCTTGGATCTGTGCCTTGCTGAACACCTTGCTCTGCTTTGCTGCCAGAGACATTAATTTTCACTTTTTATCTTCCTAAAAGCATGTCAGAAATCGAAAAATGATGAAGCAGTCACTTTCTCTCCTCTGTGAGGCAAAAAGGCTTTTAAAAATCACAATATGGGGGAAAGTGGAGCTCCTATTATACCTCCTGTGCACAGAAAAGAGAAAGAAAGTGAGGGAGATAGGGAATGAGCGAGGAACAGGGAGGCTTGCTTAGGGAGGAAGAGAGAAAGAGGGTAAAAGGACATGTGAGAAAGAAAATGATAGAAAGAGAGTGGGAGATCCGTCCAGCAGATAATGAAAAAAGGCTACCTGGTGGAAAAGTAATCCAGGCAACTGGCAGTCAGCCAAATTCAATAACAACATGAAAAGTGTGTGGGATGGAGGGATGAAACGATGAAAGAGGATGGGAGAGGTGATGCAACTGAATCTCAACACCATCCTGTTGCTGTAAACCAATGCCTCCTGATGATATATTCATGCAGAGTTGATGGAGAAAAAAAATGAGCGAGAGGAGAGGAGAGAAGAGGGGTGGAAAAGGCACACCCACTGCTATCTCCTCTCATCTTACCAGCTGTGGCCTGCAATGTTTCATCTGCACTACAATCAGATAATAAAATCTTTCTCTAAGTGTTTTGCAGAGAAGAACAAGGCAGTACTTTACGACAGTAAAACCATCTGTACTTGACTCCCTTCAAATTGAGTACATTTTTGATCATCGAAGAACTACCAAGTGATGATGAAACCAACTGTGCTGTTTTCATTCCAACTGTGCTCCTTTATAATGACTGGGAAAAAAACATTTGAAAAAATGGTGGGTTTACCTTGTTTTGGGGTTTGGTGCTAAGGTTCTCAGGTTTCTCCCAGCAGCGAGTAGACAGGTTAAGGATGGCAGTGGCAGCCATGTGAGCAGCTTCGGCATCATGGGCGTAGTCGTAGGCCAATGAGGAGCTTTTCCCATAACCGTGGAGGCTGAGACTAGGTGATGATGACTTGGGGAATGACGGCTTAGCTGCAGGGGGACAAAGGCACAAATCCCAAATTGGCTAATATTCTGGGAAAGTACTAAAACAAAAGGGGATTGAAAAAATATGTGCGCTCAAGAGAACCTTTGTGTTTTGCTAACACTCTACCTTCATTTTTCATGATTATTTTCTGCCCCACACTGCTGAAGCTTTTTAATTTAGCTGATTTTTTTAAATTAATATATTTCAATATATATTAAATAAAGATCAATCAATCAATCAATCAATCAATCAATCAATCATCTTACGTTTCTGTATTTTTCAGAAATACATCTTCCTCACAGGACAGCCAATACAAACACATGATTTATAGAATATGATGCCAGACATTAAACAGATAAAAGTACTTAAAATGAGCTCAACCTTAAAAATATGCAGAAGTAATATTAAACCATCCAATACTGACGAGGAACATTTTTCTGCAGAATAATAATCTTTTAATTTGCTACTTCATGCACAGTTTTCCAATAATGCAGTTTTATGTGTACTGAGGTGCGTTCACTGGGTTTTATTGCTTCTTTTCTTAAAGGAGTATCCACCACTTGTCATTGTCATTTGGTAAAACAGCAGATATTTATTCAGCTACCATTCTTCAGCCATGAAGGAGTGCAGAATACGTCCACGCAGAGTGCAGACAGACAGCACAAATGGCACATTTTAATCTGATCCAATTTATCTTGTTATAAAGTTAAATAGCAGAGGAAGATGTTTTCGTTTGTGTGTGGCAATTGTCTCTGCTTGCCTTTCTGTAAAAGTCACTGCACACCACTGAGTCACAGCCACTGCTATGCATGCAGACAGGACAGAAATGGCAAACTGAGTGAAACAGTAACTGAAATTTGAACATTTGTCTCTCTCTTCTTTTCACTCATTTTGAAGAATAAAAGTCAGCCAAAGAGCCATGCTGGAGTAACATTTTCAAGAGCCTTAGAAAGGCCAACACTGAGAGCAAGAATTAGCACAAATGAACATATCACACTATCTCACATAGCAATGAGTGAATGGTTAGTAAATAACGTGGCCCAGATCTTCAGTTTTCTGTGTGGCTCACATGGCTTTGACCAAAGACTCTAACTCACAGTGAATCCGGCTGCTGTAACCTAGCCACAGGTTTGCCTTATAGAAAAACAAATAAATAAATATGCACGATAGAGAAGAAGCCCGAGGTTCCCTCTTACTTTTGAAGGCTTTAGGTGAGGTTTCGCTGGTGGGCATCTTTGGAGCAAGCGTGCGCTTCCCGAACACTTGAGCATCGAAGCTTGCATAATCGAAGGACACCTTGGAGTACTTCTCCAGCTCCTTGGCCAAGTTGGCGCGAGGTGTGGAAGGTGCCATGTTGGGCCTGTAGCTCCCATACTGGGGCACCTCTAGCTGCTTCACAAAACACATGGGTCTGCAGGGGGGAGAGGGAGAGGACGTCAGGGTGGGGCTGGGGATTAAAGACAAAAATAAAAGCAGAAACAAGAGATGAGAAATAAAAAGAGGATTGATGCAATAAAAAGACACACACACATAAAAGCAAAACGGGGGAAGAAAAAGAGAATAAAAGAATGAGAGAAAAAGGTAGAATGAAACAGAAAGAGTGAAGACAGGAGCAATGGTGTACTTAGCGGGAGTGCAGCAGGATTAAAAGCTCTCTTATCAGCAGAGGGCACATTTGCATGTTGTACAGCACGGAATTTATGAGCTTTAAGCCCTCTCGTTTTCTGGAGAGCCCGGGCTTTTGTCAGACCTGTTGGCGTAAATCCACTGATAGACCAGGGGGAGGTGGAAGGGCATGGGGAGTGAGAAAGAAGAGAGAAGGGGGAGAAGAGAAGACTAGGAACCAAAGAAGGGGGAGTGGTGAAAGAGGAGAGACAGAGGAGGGGTAGGTTGGGGGTATAGAGCCTGGAGGAACAAAGTGACCTTACTCATTTTTTTTTTTACATCCCCTAACCATCTTATCCAAGCCCTCCACCCACTTTGGCCCAGCCCTATTTATTCTCCTCTGCACCGAAGCCTTTCCTCAGTGTTTTTCATTAATAGTCTACAAGACCTGGCCTGTAGTCATACTGCTGCAGCTGGGGTGGCCATCACATAGAAGCCCACTAATAATAAGTGTGCAAAGCAGAGCTACAACTGATCACAGGTGACTTTTTTCCATTTTATTAATTCAACATTGTTCCATTAAAACGAAGAATTCTGCAGCTCCACGTATAAGAGGCAAGGAAGCTCATTTGAATAACAATCTATAACAAAAAAACAAAGCAGGCCTTATTATGTTTTAATACTCGATGCTTTGTCCAACCACTGATGAGGTTTTCCTCAAGGAAAGCAATTATTTTTCCTATCCCCCCGCAATGCCCCTATAACTTGCATAATTAGCTTATCGGTTGCATTATTAATTAAAATACCAATGAGGAAGAGCACAGACAGCATAATACCAGTGTCTGGTTTGCACTAATTATCATTCTTTTGGCCGGGATCTGGCCGGTCGGGTGAGATGAATGTAGATAAAGAGATCTTAGCATGTGAGGTGACAGTAATGATTAGCCTGCCAGCCAGGATGTTTCAAGACTTTCTTGTTATTATTGAGCCGTTCAGAGGCCAGGCTCCACCTTTCATGCAGGGTACCGTAACCAAGGTCAGGATTCTCTCTGCGGTTTCAATGTGGCTCAGCAGTAAAGTGGCTAACCTTGACAAGGACTCAGCTGTGAGGGGTTTGGATTGGAGGAGACAGCTTTTATGTAGGTGAAAGGGTCACTGAGCCCAGTCTATCTTAGTTTCTGCTATTCATTGTGTCATCTATGATGGGCTTTGGAAAAGGACAAAAGGCATGAATTTTTTTGCCACATAAACCTTAACTGTGCAACATTAATACAGTTATTTACAAAATTTTAATCAATATAGGAATCAAAAAGTTCCCTTCTATGCATATAACTTGTAATTAAATTATCAAATAGATAAAATCTTTACATGTCAATGTAATGATATTGGCCAAAGTCAATAACTGCCACGTTTGTATAACTGACCTCTCGTGAGGGCATTAGGGCTCCATATCTACAGTATGTAATGTAATAAAGCAGAAAAAACCTGAACTATGAGTTTGTACTTTTTTGATGACCCACCTCAGCACTCTGTCATTGGGACTTCCTTTGAGGTGCTCGCTCGCTGACTGAGAGAGATGCTGCTTATCGTGGCTCTTAGATAGCTTCTCTGCAGCAGCGATGGGACAACCAGAAAGACTGCAGGGATAAAGGAAGCAAAGCAGATGAATATTACAAGTACATACTGCTGACTGTGTAAATCTACATCACAGTACTGATGTGGGCTGACACATTTGCTGCCCTGCATACATGAATATACGAGCTTGCAAATACACAAAGTGCACAACACTCTAACCTGCAGAGATACACACACACACACACACACACACACACACACACACACACACACACACACACACACACACACACACACACACAAACAACTTTCATATATAGATATACAGTATAAAGGTGCAATGTATATAAATATACCTGCGGTGTGTGTTGCGGTTGCTGTTGACATGGCCCTGACCTGTGCAGCCAGGAGTCGGACACTTCAGCACGTTTTCATGCATGGCCAGAACTGACAAGATGCACAATCATGTGATCAGAGAAAACTCAGAAAATGAAAATCACTGAAGTGGGATTTGCTTATTATTAAATTTGTTTTTATTTCTCATATTAATATTTTTGGTCTTCCTGCAAAAATAGATTTGAATACACAGCTGCACAGACTGTATAACCCCAAAATCCCCAATAATAGAATAAAATTAGAATTAAATTACGTATTTGAGGGCATTTCTTTGACTGAATTTCACAGCATTTGACCGATGCAAATCAAAGGACTGGTTTCTTCCAAACATATATACCAAGTCATGGAATCGGTGGCTCCCGAGACCTCAAAAAACCTCATGGCACAACAATTACACTGTTTAACTATTTTTTTATGCTAAGCAGCTGGAATAACAAAGAACAACAACAAAACCTCACTCTCTGGGGGGATCCTGTCCTTGTGCGGACAGCCTGACAGGCTGCGGTGGTGGGGGTAAAGACCGGTCACGTGACCAGTGCCATCACATCCCGGTGTGGGACACTTGTTCTCCCTCTTCTCTGGCCTGCTGCTCTCTGGGTCAGAGTTGGGTAGGAATGTAGAAGAAAACGGAAAGGAGGACAGGAAGATGGAAGGCCAAGTAAAAGGAAAGGGGAAGGTGGGATGAATAAGGTGCACAAAAGCAAGTGGTTAATGTCATCAGACAGTGTGCTTGGCTGAGCATGAAATCCAGACATATTCCCAACATCTGCACAAAACCCACACCATCTGTATCCCCCGACTCATGGCTTATGCATGCCTGTAAATACACCAGGTATTCCATGCATTTGTCTTAATGTTTATTTAAATACTTTTAAAGATAAAATACTATAAAAATGATAAACTACACCATCTTATCCTGTTGAGCTGGATAATCCCCCCATGGCTACATTTGCACAACACTTTCAAAGACCTTGTTTAGATCTTGGACAAAGCAGCACCTTACAATACATCAGAAGAAATTCACACCACTATATAATTTACACATAATTAAAGATGCCTGCTCCTCCCCTCTCCTATTGGAGGCAGGCCAGGCAGTATCAGTGGCACTGGAGAGAGGAGAAGGGTGCAAGAGGATGGTGTGATGCTCTATTGGCCTTCAAATTGAATGTTAACGAGACACGCATTTCCTAATTAGCGTCGAGCAGAACAGGAACGTCACCGCAGGAGGGAGTTAAGGCCAAGGAGAGGGCAGCACTACCGGGCATGTAATCACACTGCTGCTATACTGTGAGAAGCATGACAAGCGGGCAGCGTGCCAACTGTGTAATACAAGGCCCGAACACACGTAGCATGTAAACAAACACTCCATGGCTGACTGTGGAACAACCTGCACTCCTCCTTTTTCTCTGTTGATATGTTGTTGTCTCTCCTGTGCTCTCTCGCATGCTGTCATCCCTTCTCGCTCCCTCTTTGAGTACTTCCTCCCAGCTCTTCATGGAAGTCTATTCAGCTGGAACCACTTCAACCCCATTACAATAGAAAAGGGAGGATCCAAACAGAGCTCTGTGACTCATCTCTTATTTGGTACACTGTGTTTATTTGTACCCTCTGCTCCCAACATAACATTTAGCACATTTGCCAAAACTTCAGAACATCATTTTCTGTGTGCTCCCTTATTGGTTGTATTCCTCTGATATTGTTGTGGTATTTAAAAAAGCACTTGCTGTCTTGCAGAGTATTAGAGAAAATAATGAAAGAGCACATTTGGCCTGTATTTTTAATATAAGGATAAAGCCAGGGGGCAACTGCCCCCTTAAAGCTAGCTAACCTAACAAAAGTAAAACTGTCAAATTCTGGCACTTGCCTCTGATGTTTTTTTTTTGTGCTGGTTTGTGTAGAGGTTAAACAAAAATAGCAAATGTTCATTAGGCTTTTTTTTAAGGCCTGGATGAAAACGTGCCAGCTGATTCTTCCTGTCAAATGCTAATGACATCTGGGTCTAGTTTCACTAAGAATTGTATTAGTCAAACTTAGTTACTTTGATTACATACTGTTTTGCACACATTATAGCCTGTGAGAAACATACTGCAGTAGATTATCAGTCCAGCTCTGTTCAGAGTAAAGTACTTAAAGCCTGTGACATGTAGGTGCTCTTCCACTGTACGAACTGTGGGCAGACACAAAGTGATGCCAAGATTTACAAGAACACTCCCCTAACACAGGACCATTCTGTTTTTAAGGCGAATAAAAACAGGTGGGTGCAGAAGACGTGCTCAGTGCATCACATAGAAGTTTTGTTGGGGTTTTCAGAAAATTTTCATAGAACGGAGAAAATGTAAATTTTCCAGGTAAACCTATAAAACATTGTTGGATGAGGAATAAGTTTGCAACATGGTATTTCAGTACCATGTGCAGCTAATGTAGCTTTAAAAAAACAAAGATATAAAAAGAAACGGACTAAATGTGGCTGATGTGCTGTCTCCCTCAGGCAACTTTCACAATACCCTCTCAGTACATGTTGTAGCTCTGTTCTCCCCTGGTTACTAATTCATACCTTTGCTGAAATAGCCCTTGCGGATGACGTCCAGGTGCTTGGGCCTGTCCTCCATGGTGAAGTACCGCTGGTGGTGGATATCTGGTGTGCGGAGCAGCTCTCTGGGTCCTGCTGGCTTCACCTGCTCTGCCTTCAGGGCAATGGCTTGCTCTAGCAGGCCCAGGTTCCCTCGGGTCATGTCGAACATCTCTGACTCGTCCGTCACTGCCGAGCGCTGTGACAGGCTGTCTTCATCATCGCGCTCGTCATCTCCATCCACATCGTCAAAGTCTTTGTCCTCCGACTTATCGGATCGTACCTCGATAATGTCAGGAGAGGCTGAGGATGAAGCTTTGTGGATTTTGTAGTTCTCCCCTCTGGGAATGGGAAAGTAGTCCTCCAGTGGACTGGCCCTGTGGGAGCTGTAGCTTAAAGGAGGGCTGGCCTTATAGTTCTGAATTGAGCTAGCTTTAAGAGAGCTGTCTTGTGGACTGGCTCTGTTCTCAAAGGGACTTGCCCCGCATGAGTTGTAGTCCTCCAGAGGACTGGCCCTGTGGTCTTCAGCCTTGTGTGTTCCCTGAGCTGCTGCGGTGCTGGTGATGATGCGGATGGCAGTTGGCACATCAGAAATGGGCAAAACATCCCTGTGCTCCTCCTCATCTGCTGAAGTGCCCTGCCTCTGCTGCATTGGCACTACTATCTTTTCTTTTTCATTGTCTTTACCTATGAACTGTTCACACTGGTCCCTTTTAGTCAGATGCTGTGGGCTCATGTGGTTGCTCATATCTTCGTGCTCCCCTTGCTCATCCTCCACATCAGCTGCCTCCTGCTGCAGAGCAAATGACTCCTTCAGTGCTTGAACTCCATGTGCCACCTCCTCATCTTCCTCTTCTCCCTCGTTCGTGTCCTTCTCCTGCTCTTCCTTTACTTCTTCACCCTGTGTAATGGCCAATGTGACATCCTTCTTGGTCTCCATAGCAACAGTCTGCTGAATGGCCACAGTTGGAGCATTGTTGCTGTTGACACAGCCCAGGTGGAGGAGAGAGTTGGCCACCTCCTCGGTGCTCTGTGAGGGAGAGTGACACTCCTCAGCTGCAGGTACCGCTGCTCTGAGCTCAGGCTCGATGATCACACACTCCTCCTCTATCGGAGTAAAGATGAAGAAGTCAGAACAGTGACACAGAGGAAAACATGAGTCACATAGTGACATCAGGCTGTTGTCAGCAATATCTTTATCTTCACTTGTATCACTTTTATGCCTGCTAAGTCTTTCACTGTGTATATTTATATATGTGACATAAAAAGAACCTACTGTTACAAAACTGTAGCCGTAAAGCAGTTTGTTGACAGAGAAAGACACTCACAAAGTCCTTGTGCTCCTAGTGGCCATGATTTCATCTTTTCTCTAAAGGCTATAATCTATCACAATCAGTGAGTCTCATGGACTAATGGACAAGAAGACAAGAAGTTCCTAATTTTGAAATATATACAAACAAAGAGTTTGGCAAATGATTATTGGTAAAGAGTGACATCTACTGTCTCTGATACCTGCTCTCTATTGGACTGGAGATCTGCTGATGCTGCTGCTCACTAGAGCCAGTGTTGGGGAGAAAAAGGAGAGTGGAAAAGTAGAGCTGTCACCGACCAGAAATGGGAGATGGAAGCATGTAAATATAATAATAACCACTGCAGCTAAAAAGAGTGTCTGACAAGCCCAGCTGTAAGCAAGCTATTAAGAATTGACTGTACACTGTGTTCGTGTTTTGCTCCGAAACAATAAGTTCCATTGGAGCAACCTTTCAACGCCTCTCTCTGTCTCTCGCTAGCAAAGTTGACCCAGACAACAAAGTAAAGCTAGTTTTTGGCTATGGGTCCAAAACGGAACCCAACGTATTGGCCAGAGGTCCCTTTACTACGGTTCTGTTTTATATAAGTGAGGAATAGTTTTCTATACGAGATCGCTGCAAAAAGTGCAGCCTTACCTAATGTCCACCTACTGTTACTCATTTATATTAAGATTTAAAAATCTAGTTGCTATTGGTATGGTGAGTAACCTTCAGTAATAGTAATAAATCACACAGCATAGTACAATCATGTAGTTGTAAAACAGCATAATAATATATTAAGTAATCCAAAGTATTCAGAATACGTTACTCAATGAGAGTAACGTAACGGAATACGTTACAAAATACATTTTGGGGCATGTATTCTGTAATCTGTAGTGGAATACATTTTAAAAGTAACTTTCCCAACACTGACTAGAGCCAACATAGCGATACAATTAAATATATCAGTTCTGCTAATGGAAATACCAGTCTTCCTTGATTATAGTAGTCCTGACTCAAATGAAGAAGCAGGTAGTGAGGAAGCTGAGTGGGGTCTAAATAAAAGACACTCCAGTGGGAATCGTACGATCAACCAATTTGGGAGCTTAACCCATCAAGCAATTACAGTCAGGTATCTTGGCCTTAATCTGCTTCAGTATTGAAGTACATGATGAATATGTGCTCCTTTGATGCTGTGGTTATTTTTCACTGTACCCCTCTTTGTTACCAACAAGCTATGTTTCATACCTTCATCAGCTGCAAAATTCTCCTCCTTCTTATACGTCTCTTCCTCCTCTTTCTGTTGTGTGTTCTCCTCCCGACCGTTTGTCTGTCCGTCCTGTGTGAGTTCTGTCATTTCCTCTCTCTCCTCCTCCACACCTGTGTCTGTCTCCTCCACTTCCTCTTCTACCTTGGCTCCTTCTGTTTTCTCTCCATCGCCCTCAGCCTCACTGCTTGCGTCACTCTCTGCACTGAAACCTTCATCTAGGGCTAGTTTCAGGGGGTGGGACTTCCTCTTGGAGGCAGGCCGTTCTGTTTCCTGTTCTTGTTCCTGCTCTGCCTCTGCTTCGTCTAGACGGCGCTTTCTTGCTATTGGGCAACCCAGAATGCTTGTGATGGGGGAAAAGGAGAAGACAAGAAGAAAAGGGAGAGAACAAAATTAAGAAAATCAAGCTGGGTTATAAGTGAAACAACAACCTAACACGTCTAACAGAACCACAGCAGAAGGAGGCAGGGGTTTTTTCTGACATGAAACAGGATGGAGCTGCTTTTTCCAGTATGAATCAACACGCCTGAGGGGGGCGCCATGCTAGCTGACTCAGATATCACAACCAATCTCAGCCAATTGAGTGGAACGTTTAATGAACAACTCGTATGGAGAGGCGGGCGGGCGATGCAGCAGAGGGTGAAATCCAATAAACTCCTTCTTACGCTCACCTGGGAGACGCTGAGGGAGTCTGAGGAACGATCTATAAACAAAGTGCACCTCAAAATTGCCTGCTGAACAAATACACATGTAAACAGATAGCTAATATCTGCCCCTCAATAAAGACGAGTCACAAGCCAGTGAGCTGCCCCGAGTCCCCCAGGATCTCCCAGGGCGAACGACACAGACGATGAATGGAGGGATGGGGAATGAAGCTGGAATAACACCTGAAGAAATCACATTTCACCACTGCCCACTGAAAGGTTTATTACTTAGGTTTAGATTTAGATGCTCTGGGAGTCTGGTATGTGACATAATGAATGTGCTCTATTTGCAATCTGACTCAGTAAGTATCTTTAAAAGTCATTCACATTGTCTCCATCTGCGATTTAAATAACAAAGAATCGAAATGGTGCTGAGGAACCCAAGAAGCTGTGCAGTTTACCATTTGGTTTTTCTATTTTTTCTATTTCTATCTTTATTTTACAAATAATCAGAAGGAATTATAAGGATAGTAATGAGTGGGAGAACTAGATTCATTTGATGACTGGGAGATGTAAAAGCAGGAAATGTGGACATAAAGCAGAAAAACGTATCCTCAATCAGCTTCCCTCTAATCTGTGCTTTTTCTCTTGTCAAAAACACTTTTGTTGAACCTGATTTCTTCTGATCTGAATGTAAACAACTAACTCTCTGCTACATCCTTTTCCATTAGCACTGCAAAAGAGGACCATTTTGCTCATGACTTGACTTCAGTAACATCATACTATTAACACTACAAAACTAAAAGATGTAGCTTACCTCAGCTTAACAAACGTCTAGCCTGGCTGTGTCCAAAGATAAGTAATTAAGTTGATAAGAATCTTTAAAGCTCATTAATCAAGAAATCATTTGTTTGTCTGTAATGTGAATAGCACTGTTTTATGCCAGGAGATAGATTTTGGAATCTTGTTGTCACGGTGAGGACAAAAGTCTCCCAAGACCACCACTTTGAACTGTGGTTCCAAAGTGCTGTTTGGAAGAATTTGGGTGGATATAGCCATGGATACCTATAGTTAGAACCTAGCTATTTCACTCAATTCTGTTCTTTATGCTTTTTTAATAATTTTTTTTTTTTTACATTTCATCTGTATTCTTTATGCTAAGCTAGAAATCCAGCTGCTGGCTTGAGCTTCATAATTAGTGCACAGATATAAAAGTAGCATTGATGTTCTCGTCTAACGCTCAGTATTACAGCGAGTAATGCCGAATAAAAGCACAAAGCAGACGATATGGGACAGAGAACAGAGAGGACAGACAAGACTGAGACAAAGGACAGAGAGACAGAGGGTGGGGTTTTAATCTGCCCTACCTTCTGTGTCGTGAGTATCTCCCACTGATATGGCCTGAGCCATTGCATCCAGGGGTGGGGCAGCTGGATGGGATGGATGGAGGTTAGAGATATGTTTAAGGCACGGGTGCATTTTAGTCCCTGTGCAGTAGCAATGATAAACACAGGCAGTAAATAAAAAAGAAAAGGTCAATTAAGACAAACAAAATAAAGTGAAGCACAGACATGCAATCTGAGCACATGTGTCACACAAACGCACGTGTCCCCACTCTTCTACCAGACACACATAATGCATGAATTCAGGTGGTATCATGCAAGAGAAAACATAATATTCTCTGTCATACATCAACCCTGGCCTATATCCTGTTACTGTGAGAGATAAGGATCAGCCGAGGCCTGCTGTAATTTCCCCTGCTCTGCTCTCTTCACCAGTCATCATCATCAGTTCTTGCTCACTCTATTTTCTTTCTCTCTCTCTCTCTCCTTTGATTCAGGTTGCTATGACCCCTCAGGATGGCTCATTTCAATTCTCATTAACTTCCCCCAGCAATTGCCCTTCATTACTCCAATTATCCTTATTATTAATTTCACTTATTAAAAAATGCTGCATTTGCATTTTAAATCAGCCACTCTCTGGCCTCTTTTTTTTTTCTTCTTAATCCCAAAACCTCAAGTATTTTTTTGGAGTGCTGAGTAGAGATCAATGCTCAGAGGTGAAGTGTGACAAAATGAGAGAGGATGAAAAAATCATTTGGAAGGAGGGCAAGGAAGGGCGATGACTGGCTTTTGTGGACCCTGAAAGCTGGTCCCTGAGTGGGAAACTATGGAGAGGAGCTAAGGGCGGGAGAAAAAACTAAATAATAGCCCTTCACAGTCCTCTCTTCTTGTGCTGCATCCTTTGATCAGACTGCAAAAAGATCGTACACCTTTTTCATTGGATGTACTGTATGTGTTCATAGCAGGAAACAGCAAAAGGCTGCAAGAAATCAATAGCAGCCTGTTGGAGGCACTGACCACAAACTGAGAAGTGCTGATAATGAGTAATAGGAAAAGAATAATATACAGCGTCATCTAAAGAGAGTGTATGATTGCCAGGGTGGGGGAGATACAAGGTGAGGGTTTGGCGGGATATATAAATGAACTTTATGAAAGGGATTTGCACAAAGATGAAGGTGTTTCCTTACCTCAGCTCTTGTCCTACAAGCTCAATAGGAACTGAAAGGGGGGGGGGGGTCATGGGGAGAGAGAACAAAGGTGAACAACTGCTCAGAACGCCGTGCTGCTAAAAGAAACTCAGATCAATAAATCACAAATGCATATGAATCCCAGAAGGATTCCTCATAGAGGCTTAGACACACACACATTCCGAAAAATCCTAAAACACACCTACATGCTCCTGGGTTCACACATACACATCTACATGTAAAACAAACAAGAGTAAAGCAAACATGCTGCATAAAAAAGGCACGCACACACAAACAGAAAGGCTAAATCAGCCAAACTGCACAGCACTGTTCAGAAAAAGTGACAGTTATATGCAGACTTCAGCAATAAAACATGATTAATTGTTACACTTTAGTTACCATAATTGGGGAAAAGAAATTAAAAGGAAAACTGCCTTCATCAGGAGAAAACAGCACTTCATTCAGGGCCAACTTATAGTAATTGCCTTCAAAACATAAATCACGCTCTGCTCCCATAGAGCACGCGCACACTTGCCGGCTGTGGGCATCGATTGGGAGTTGAGCGATAGAACGAGTTTTTGGAGAAATATCCTATTTTCATTTGAAGCCAAAATGAAAAAACAATAGGATCCTGGAGAATTCAGTTTGGCCTCCAATATCACATGCATTAATCACATGTCAGAAATAGCCTGGGTATCAAGATACACTAAGAGCACTAAGACACATGCACACATGCATACACACACAAGTTTGTGTGTGTGTGTGTGTGTGTGTGTGTGTGTGTGTGTGTGTGTGTGTGTGTGTGCGCGCATGCAACATCGTAGTTTCTCAGTCTTTCATCATGCAGTTGGAATGACTGGACGCCTTCTGAACGCCCTGTGAACTGTTGCTTTGCTGTCTTGTTTCTAAACATCAAACACACGTGCAAATGCAAACACACCAAGGAACTCACACATATCAATATGGATATTTACACATTCATTCAAGTGCACATTAAATTTACATGTGTTTGTACACATAAACACACAGCCATACGTACATGTGGACTAAAAAAATATGGAGTAGCAAGGGCTGTGGTTTTTGTGATATTCTAGGAGTTATGACTCAAAAGTAATGCATCGATATTACTGATCTGTTCAGTGGGCATTAGCACGTACACATAAAGCCACAAGGTTTCCTTTCATTCGTTTGTGCCCTTAGAGAGAAGGGTCATACATTGGGTATGAGGGCTCAACTTGAATGGTTTATAATGAGGATGAAAATGATTAGAATCATGCTCTGGTGTTATCAGATGTCGACATAATTGAACACCTATGGTAGGATTTGGAGCAATGTGTTAAGACAGCCCTCTCCAACACCGTTATTACAGCACCAAATATGTTTTGGGAGAACGGTGTTCATTCTTAAAGAAGAGTTGCAGAGACTTGAGGAATCAGTAGCCACATACATGTACAGATTTACTTAGAGGAGCAAATTAGCCTTTGCTAATATTGGGGCAGACATTTCCACGTGTTATGTGTTACATCCAATACTACAGAGAAGCTCTGATGTTGGAGAGCAGCGTGTGTACATACTGCTGAGTAAAGACACGGAGAGACCTTTTTTTATTCACCGTCTTTGTCACTCATGTTTATGTGTACAGACAAACATACATTCTGAGTCCACGAACCCACACGCTTGTCAAAAAGCAGAAGAGATGCTTGGCTGTGAAGGAGTGTTTGTAAATGTAACTGTTGCAGACTGGGCCTGAGTGGCCGACACTCACCTCTGATTCCCTTGGACCGAGTGCGAGTTCGCTTATCGTCACCCTCTACGCTCATCTGTGAAGAAAAGGAGAAAGCACGAGCAGAGAGAGCAAAGAAGAGGAGAAGGAGAGGGGGAAAGAAACCATCAGAGGTAATTTCTCAATGCTCTCACTATTTTCCACCACACATCTACAGCTAATTGCACTTGTCTTCCTTCAAAACAACGACTATAGTAACCCACGCTCAGGAAGTTCCCATTAAAACACACCAAAGGTAGCTCTGACACAAAGAGATGATCATATCTTTAATTCTCCTTTGCTCGCCCAACCTCACTCACTTAGTATACTTTAAAAACCTTATAACCCACTAGAGCCAACATCAGTCTCGTTTAGGCTACTATAAGGGCAGCATGGTGTAGAAAGAAAAAACAAACTTGGTTGTTCAAGCTACTTTTTAGCTCCCTCCCCACCCTCACCCCTCACACACCTCTTATCACTCCCCCTGTAATTTCCTGCATCTGAGTGGTGCTCATGATTGTAGTCTGTAGAGAGGCAACAGGCGGTGAACGCAGAGGGGCCATGGCCCCTGTAAGCAAAGGGACTGACAATCATAACTATGCTGAATATAATAATAAAGCAAAAACACACAGGCAGCCAGAAAGCCACTGTAATAACCCTTTTAAGAAGAGGACTTGTATGTGTGTGTGTGTGTGTGTGTGTGTGTGTGTGTGTGTGTGTGTGTGTGTGTGTGTGTGTGTGTGTGTGTGTGTGTGCTGGGTCTGCCACTAACTCCTGGCTCAGCTTTTAAGGCACAAAGGAGCAGGTGTTAACCCTGCTACCTCACACACACACACTGACCACACCTCCTCAGCATTACCTCTCCACACTGAACACTGCTCCCAATGCACTCTAAAGCTATCAGATGCTTTTTAGACACAATGGAGCCATTAGCTTTGATTACTGGACTCTGGGTAGATTTTTTTTTTTTTAATCGCAGGTCTACCCCTTTTTCTGTCTCACTCTTCCTCCATCCTATGCTCGTCTACCACCCTTTTATCCCCCCGGTTGCCTGTACTCCCCTCTTCATGCCCAGCCACTTAGCTGCTTTGTTGCTTCTCTATAGTCAAGTTGGCAGAGCCACAGTGGGATTCAAACACGGGGTCCCTGTTTCTTGTAGTCTTTTTCTCCTCCTCTCTCTATTTGGCAATGTCCCTTTCCTGCTAAAAGACTACTTATGAAAAGAAGGAGGGAAAGAGGGATGAGAGGAGGATGAAACACGCTGTTGTTGTTTTTGTTAAGGGCTTTTCTTTCCCCCTGTCTCCCGAAGAGGGTGCACTTCATTCATTAATGTTTAGTGTTTGGCCGGAGGTACAGGTGCAGGCACAGGCCCCTCCCTTCCTCTGCGAGCATCCACTGCCTTGCCTTGCCCTATGCTCCTCTCTCTCTCTCTCTCTCCCTCTCGCTCCCTCACACACACACATGCACGCACACACACACACACACACACACACACACACACACACACACACACACAGACTGTCTCTTGCCACTCTGGCTTCAGCTCTTTTGATCAAGCGCTTAGTGTAGAAGTCATGCAACAAGCACCAGCTTTGTGCCCTGCCTGAAGGGAGCAGTTGACTCCTTCTGTGCTCCACTCTCAGTGCTGTGTGGGAAGAGGAGCGGATGAGTGTGCAGTAATGACTTCTCGGTCATGTGTGTATGCTCTTTTAGCCTACACAAGTGCGTGCCTGCCTGCATATAGCTCAAATCCATTTCCTTACACTCAATTGTCTGCACTTGTTAGAATGGAAGCGCAGACATGGAATATAAGAAATAGATTTGCAAGCTTCCTGTACTTCATGTGCATGTTTCGGAGTTGTTGTTTTTGGGGGGTTTTCCTCCTTCTCATTCTGTCTCAAAGAGAATACTGTTCATCTAACCCCACTAGATTTAGAAAAAATGTGGAATGGCTTGTCTAATTTGAAATATTAAGCACAAATTAATATTATCAATAGCAATGAATGTCAAATATTAAAACAGCTAAACAGCTAAACAGCATGTGCTGAGAAAATGCAATAACCAGGTGAGCCCTCAAGCTTAAACATTAAAAACTTTAGCTCAGTATTTTAAATAAAAAAGTAAAAGTAATAGATAAGTGAATCTGAAAATGAATGTAAATATTAGGTAGAAGTAATGGCTAAAGAGATAAAACAGCTAAAAGTTAAGACATATAGTACGATACCTCAAAGAGAAAAGTGGTGGAGCAGAAATATATTTTGCTTATAATAACCAGCTTGTATACTTGTATGAACACAACTTTTTCTTGTTGGTATTTTAGATTTTATTACTGATACAGCATATAACCTTGTAATATTAACACCCATACCTATAATTTAATTAAATGGCTTTCCCAAAGCCCCAACTGTCAAACTAAAATAGTTTATTTATCCACACCCAAGTTTGCTAACATACATGACAAGAAATTGATTTGGCTTGAAAATTGACTGAAAAGATTAATCAGTCATCAAAACAGCTGCAGACTCCTTTTCCTTTGAACAACAAGGCTAATTGAAAAATCAATTCCTCGTTTCAGCTCTTATTGCTACTTTTACTTAACCAATATGATATGATTACTTTTTCTACCGGTGAAGCAGAGTGGCCAGACAGTTTGCAAGGCAGCAATTTGGAGAAAAAATAGAAGACATGAAACACAAAAAGAGCTTTCTAATAAATGTTTAACCTCTAAATCAATTTAGATTTTCACAGTTACAAAAGGTAAAGTTATATTTAAATGTGATTAAGAGATTTAGTAGATGCATCAAAGAATCAAAGGCTAACATATGAAAACAGATCTATGTGATCTATGTTTTATGTGACTGGGTTTTATTGGAAAGGAAAGAAGATGTCTGTGAAGATGCAATACAGAATATGTGCATATGAGACTGAACTACACATTCCTCCTTCATGAAAAGATGATATACTATTCTCTTACCCCTGTAGTTCTCCCCCCTCTTTCCTTTCCCTCCTCCCTATATTGATAGGCATTGGATGAATCAAAACCTGGACTGAAAAGGGCTCCCATTGCTTTCATGTTTGTGTAACCATAGCTACGCACATTTAAATAGGTAAGCACATCTGAGCTCTCCCCTCTTTCCTGTCCTTTTTCTCAATTCCAGCTCATTAAATTTGTATGAACACAAAGTCACTGCAAATGAATCCAGATGCAGCCAGGCAAGCATTCACCTGATTTTTATAATCATTTTCAAAAGGTCCTTTTTAAAGGTATGTTCAAAACTTGTCCTTTACCTTGCTTTCTTTTAATTAGACTCCTTGAACATTGCACCTATGTAGGTGGACCTACACAGTACCAGTAATGTCTTATGCACAACAGAGAAAGGCAGAGAATGAAAAAGAAGGAGATAGTGTTTCAGGCTGTGAGTGTGCGGCAATATGCGCGCGTGTGCGATGTGGGGTTTAACTAGTATGAAATGATGAAATGTGGCAGCAGAAGAAGGAGAAAAGAAGAGGTGGAGGAAGAGGAGGAGGAAGGCTCTTCCCTACAGGCTGTGTTATACATTATCAATTATGTCCTTCTTTGTGTGCAGGAGGACCTCAGCTCAGCTCTGCATTCTGACAGCTCTATGTAAATGGCTGGCTGGGGGCAATGACTTCAGAGAGAAGGTCATCCTCTGTCCCCTGGTGCACATAAATGACTCTTTTATTCATTTTCAGGTTTACAAGAGTAGATGAGGAAAGGAGGGGGTTAAGGTGGGGGGTTGCGACACAGGGAGAGGAGTTGGAGAAAAGCATTTGCAACTGACAGAGAAGACTGACATCTCCAAAAATCACCTGAAGCTGCCAATTAGAGGCGGGCCTACAGTTCCCTCTGCATGGCCTCCATGTTGGACCGTCGCACGTCGAGCCCCTTGACAGCTCCACTTTAATGATTCAGGGAGGAAGGAGCACGCGAGAAGACTGAGCATGTCTGACTGCATAATGGGTCAGCTGCTGTCAAAGGTTTGCCATTTACAGTGTGAGTCATCCTCGAATGATTTCAAGGTTTGTAACTAAACATCTTTTCGGTGCTAATGCTCAGTCTGTTTCATCTATCTCTACTGCAAGTCAAAAAAGACAATAAGAAGGTATCATAAGTGGCAGAGGCCTCTTCACGTGATGTAGTGTTTGAAAGCAGCACATCTCTCTTCTCCTCCTCTCTGTCACTCCTTCAGTAGCAGAAATCAAACCAAATCAATAAAAGTCATCACTTTAGATGAACCCTAGCCATCAGGGGGGAAGCAAAACTACTTTTACTGGGCCCAGGGGGAAACAACCCCCGCTCCTCTCTCCTTCAAACTCTCTTCCATCTCGTTCCATCTAATTGTCGCTCTCATTTGCAGTGCAAAGAAAAAACTAAAAGTTGGTCTTAATGATGAAAGTAGAATTCTTAGAATTATGACATTTTCTAGGTATTTCCCCTCAAAGACTAAAACCCAGTTAAGGTAAAAATTATTTCAAAAGCATCTTTTTCAAAAGAGCTTCCAAAGCAGAAAATTAGTAGAAGCACAAAAAGGGGCTTTAAAGAGACTCGGGAGTTTTTCAAAAGGACAAAACGGCAGCAAGACAAAGTGCTGAGCAGCAGGGGCACCTGGGGTCAAAGCAAATGCAATATCAGTGACTAATGTCCCCTATAACTGATAACATGATCTTATTGAAGGCTTGTGTCAGCATTTCATAAGAAGAACATTATGCCAACAGTCAAACATGGTGGTGGTAGTATGATGCTGTGAGGCTGTTTTGCTGATTCAGAACCGCTGTGATTTACCATAATTGATAGAACCATGAATTCTGCTCTCTACCAGAAAATTCTAAAGTCTGCCCTGAAGCTCAAGTACACCTGACTTATGCAGTAGAACAACAATCCAAAATACACAGCAAGTCCACCTCTGAATGGCTAAAAAAAAAAAGGTTAAGAGGTGGTCAAGTCAAGGTCTGGCCTTAAATCCAATTGAGATGCCTTGGCATCAAAGAAGAGCACTCCAAAATTTCTCCACAGTGGAGTGAAAGACAATTGCCAGTTAGCGCAGATGCTTGAGTGCAGTTTTTGCTGTCAAGGGTGGCCCAACCAGTTATTAGGTTTAGGGGGCAATCGCTTTTCCACACAGCACCAGGAAGGTTTGGATAGCTTCCTTCCATTAATAAATGAAATCGGGATATAAAAACTGCGATTTGAATAAGAAATCGGGAAGGGGGCTCTGTGCAAAATAAGCAATTAATAGCAACAGTTTTGCTTCACGTGTGGGTCTGTGCTTTTCAGTCACACAGATAGATTATGCTTTCAAACCAGGCTTTCTAGCTAATAACTTCAACCTCTCGTCCAAATTCATTTACCTCTGGCTCCAGGAAACTACGACAGCAGGTCCAAAACCCATCAGTGATGTCACAGTGGCTATCAGTTTCAAAATGTAAACGTTTTAGTCCCTTCCTTGTTCAGAGTTGCTTTGAGAATGGGAGTCCTTGCCGGAATTTATTTGGGCTGTGTCTGAAAATCTCAGAGAGGACTGTCAGACTGTTGTTTTCAGAATGGAGAAACCTCCTTGAAAGGATGGCAAAGCAGGTCAGAAGTTTTAGACACGGCAGAGCAGGTTAAAGAGAAGAAAAGAGGTGTTGGTGGAAGGGAGCATTTTTCTCCTCTGCTGATAAGGCAGAATATCATGCACTTAAAAAAAGTATGAGCAGCTCAAGGACATCCTTTTGAGTTTCTTTTTTTATTGTGTTTCAATAGGAAAAAAAACCCTGTGAAGTGAACTCAGCAGTAGCAGGAAAACGCTGAGCTGTGCCACGCTGAGCTTAACTAAGCTGAGTGGGGCCGAGGCAAAAGATGGGCAGGGCCAAGCGGGAGATTTGATGTGCTGTTTGATTCATGTTTTTTCTGTCCTGCATGGCTGTCTAAAATACCCTGCACCCTAAGACACACACACACACACATACATATACACAGCCTGCTTTATTGCCCTCTGCTCCATCTGCCTCCACCCTTTTTGACTTTCCCCTGCTGAGTTGGGGATTGGAGGGAAATGCTCAGGAAGCAGAATCAGATTGGAAAGGGGTGTGGTGGCGAGTGATGAAGCGGGTGGGGATGTACAAGGGGGCTGTGTTGTCACTCACCATGATTGGTCGACGGCTCTGCAGTCTCTGGGAGGCCTGACAGCGGCTGCTGGTCCTCTCGCCTCGTGTCCACCGCTGGTTCACCAGCTCACCCCGAAACTCATTTTCTGTTGGTAGAAAAGGAAGAAACAAGAGCAAGAGGTGGGGCAAGAGAAAGGGATGGGTTAGGAGAGGGGACAGATTTGGGAGAAAGAAAAAGAAGGGAAAAAGAGAGAGAGTTGTCATGTGAAATCATCAGCGCCAGTAGATGGGCAGTGTGTGGTTAGAGGAAGAGAGAAGAGGGTGGGGGTTTTACTTTGAGGGAATGCTGGGGCACTCAAGCGTGCTGCAGACGATCCTTTATTAACTAAAAGACAAGTATGTATGCATCTCGTGGGCGCACGCGCACACACACACACACACACACACACACACACACACACACACACCGAGGCACAGTTAAGTGCCCCAGCTGGGATCCCTGTCAGTCTACTATTAGAATCAATCAAATTTGTGCATTTTTATCAAGTTTTTCAGGGAGCGTATATATGAAGAAATGGGGTGGTGGTAGTGGTGATGGTGGTGGTGCTGGGGAGCAATGTCAGGGGAGAGAGGTTGAAGAATGGCTAGCATATAATGAATCGCACATAAATCAAACCGCTCTTCTTCCTCCCCCCCTCACTCTTTTTTCATCAAGGTAATAGCTCTTCAGTTTATCTTTGTGATGACGGCCTGAGACAAACACAGTATTACAAATCCCTTTGTGCTCATAGTGATGCCAGTGCAGGTGTTAAATACAAAACAGAGACGTAGTTTCAAGATCAGGTGGGGAAATAAAGTGTAGATTTTTCTTTTTTCTGGGAGTGCTCAAGGCTGAACTTTGCAACTCGTGTCGCTTCAGCTCTGTCTCTTTCTCCCACTCGGTTTTCAAGCACTGCTGAGCTGGTACAGTGAAATCTGATCCTTTCTGAGATACACACATATATTTATGTGTATATATATATATATATATATATATATATATATATTTATGTGTATATATATATATATATATATATATATATACACATAAATATATATATATATATATATATATATATATATATATATATATATATATATATATATAGATATATATATAGATATAGATATATATCAGAACACTCTGAAAGAGAAAGCGTCCTTCAGCTTAGACTGACTGTATGACCAGGCATTTGGGCCACTCTGTTGAAAATGTAAATGGAAGCTGCAGTGGTGCTTGAGAGCAATCATGCCCAGAACTCAGAATTTGTGGTGGGAATTCAAGATAGAATGTTTTTAAATAACTAATGCAGCTCTTACAAATAACCTCCAGCAGTCTTCTGAGGCAACAAAACCTAAAGCTCTCTGAACAAATCCTCGGCCTTTATTGACTGCATCCCTACCTTTTCATTTCTCTTAAGTTTTTTTATTCTTTATTTCCATGCTTGACTGTCCTGTGCGTGAACCCGTGAGTGAGAGTGGCGCACTAAAAGCAGTGAGAGCAATGGTGGACGAGACAACAAAAGGCTGTGTGTCCGCATCCAAGGGGTCCTGAAGCAGACCCCTTGAACACCCCCTCCCCTTTCCCAACACACACACACACACACCCTGACACACCAAAGCTCAGCCATTTACAAAATGCTTGTTTATCAACTTTCACCACCACCCCACCCCAGAGTGAAAAAGTGATTACAGCAGCAATACTTTAGGTCTGCATCTCTATCTCTGTCTCAGCTATCTCCACACAAACACATACACACACAAGTAGGCAAACTCCCATGCCTATTTTGCTTCCTCTCTGGTCTTTCTCCCTCCTTTTAAAGTGAAGTGAAGTGAGCATCCATCCTGTATTGTTAGTTTTGGGGACAAGGAGCTGAGAGCCCTTCCTAAATGCCAAACATATAACAGCACTCTATTAGGACACATAGCCTGGGGCCGTGTGTCAGCAGCCCCCCGTTCACTCTGCTTAGTCTTGACCTCGTGCTGCACACACACACACACACACACACACACACACACACACACACACACACACACACACACACACACAGAGAGAGAGAGAGAGAGAGAGAGAGAGAGAGAGAGAATACAGCTGGAACCAAAGCTGAAGCGATTCATCACAGAAAGAGGTGTCAGAATTAACCCTTCTTTGGCATCTTGTGTTAAATTTAGAACAAAAAAAAGGAAATTAGAAAACTGATTTGAACCTCGCGTGCTCAGGATCTGCTCTCTCTGATTCTTTGATCACATGCTGCTCTTTCTCCATCTAAAAGACTCACAGCTCATTATTTTACAGCAAAAGTTGGAGGAGTATGAGACAATTAGCCATTCACCGGGGATGTTTGGTTAATCAGAAGTGAGACGGTAGGTGGGAGTGAATGCAAAATGAATGGGTTTTTAGCTTGGGTTTTTTTGTTATTGAGGGGCAGATTTGCCAGTTATCTGCACACAAAGAAAATAAATGATAAGAATCAATACCTGATCCAAAAAAGAAAACCTTTTACCTGAAAACAAAGTTTAGGCTGAAGTAATACCATTACAGGACTACGGCTTACTGTACTGGGACAATAGAGCAAAGAGGTCTAAATCCATAGTTAGATTAAATACCAGGGTGAACTGTCTGTAACAGCATTAGTGTGTGTACAGCGCTGGGGCCAGCTGTACACCCCTGGCCCCCTGTTAAGCAGGATTTAGAGACAACTTAGTGTGATTACAGCGAGCTGAGCAGACGGGAGCGAGAAATCAAAAGTTGTGCACCGGCGGGGTGGTTTCATGTTACTCTGTTGGTTTCTTTGTGTCAAAGCACAAAAGAAAGGAGAGTTTCCAGATTATGAGGCAGGTGTGAAAAGCAAATTTGTGATTTAAAGATCCTAGCTTGAAGGGCAAATTAAACAGGAAAGGTGACTAAAAGAGGGGCAGCTTGCAAGATGCTACTATCAGTTTAGTGATGGGGATTGGATGGAAAGGCAACAGCACCATGGCAACCAGCTTTTAGGAGGGGGGAGCTCCCCTGAGGGTCACCTTGACCTCTGAGAAAATGACACAAACCGCTGCTTCTAAGACTAAACTGAGCCGCACACCTGAAAATCTGTACCTCTCCGTTTTCCAAACACTTCTCCAAGTTGCGTTCCTCTCTCGAAGAATCTGTGCACTTTTGTCTTGCTTTTTTAATTAATTTTCACTTTTCTTTTTTATTTATTTCCCATTTCAATGCAGGCACGAAATTCATTATTTCCAGCCTTTCAGTTGAAATGCTTCCTCTCTACTGAAAGCCAGGGCCAACCCTGACCTTTGCTTGTATTGCTTAGATTTCTGATAGGCTTTGAATGACGAGGGTGCAATTTGGCCCCAGCTGCTCCTCCAGTGCGTTTATTGCGCTCCCTCCTCCGGCACCTGCTGTCCTCACCATCGCCTATTCAACCCTTCATAAATAGCGAGGTTTCCTCCTATCACAGTAACTACAAACACACACACACACACACACACACACACACACACACACACACACACACACACACACACACACACACACACACACAGGAGCAGGTCATATCAGAGGCTGCTACACGCAGCTCTATACGCTGCTGTAGCAGCATAAGGCACCAATAACCTAATTCGGTAATCCCCCTCCAAAACTAGGCTACATTTCACTGGAAACGTAAACAGAAGAAAAACAATAGGTGTTTTATCTTTTCTGCCTAGGATGCGTTACATGTGTGGCTCGGTATTTATTCTACATTAAGCCAAACAATAGGCCTGCGGATGCTTTTTCCATGCATTTAAATGAGCTTTAACCAACTCCAGTGGAAGATTGTAAAAACTATTTTAAAGCCGCAGATATTTAAAAGCAGCGGAGACATTCTGCCGTTTAAAGTCCGCGTTTCCAACGGCGAAAACCAGGAAGCAAAGTAACGCCGAAAGCTTTCCTGACGGGCAGCTCAAGTTTCTCCCACTCTCTTCTGAGGTTACTACTGCTACAGTGGAGTGGGGAGAAACTTAAAGAGCGGGTGACATAACACTCTGTGTATCACCATCATCGGCAGCCCCATCTCTTTCCTCCATCTTAGGACGCGGGTGCTTTGACAAGCCGCGAGGCGCACACATCACGCGGCCATCTAAGCAAGGCAAGAAGGTGGGGTGAGCAAGAGAAGGGAGTGGGGGGTGTGAGGGATAAAAAACAAGAAAAAAAAACAACAACAGCACAGACGCACGGGCTCGCTTTCTGCACCGTGCCACAGTCCGAAAAGATCCAGTGAAACGTGCCACTCGAGGCTCCCCTCCCCGGCGTCTATTTTCAGTGCGCTTCTGAGGACTTTTTTTTTCATCTGCGCACTACTAAAGGCGGCTGACATTTGAAGAGAGCATCTCTGTTTTTTGCTGCAGAGGATCAAATGGTCAACCCCTCCCTCCATCCTTCCCTTTGCCTTTCTCTCTTTCTCGCAATCACACTCACTCCATCCATCCATCTGTCCACACACAAACACACGCAGGACTCCTGCTGCTCTACCTTTCTAATAATACAAACTCTGCACACATATCTCAATTTACTAGAAAGGGTGGGACGTGGTACAGTAAACGAGCAAATTTATTCCTGGAGACAGGAAGGTGAAACTAGAGGACGGAGCAGAGGATGGAGCATCGTACTGAGTGTGTCTTCTTCAAGCCCCACACTCTGATGATGAACTATTCGACAGGGGCAGAGTGGCAGAGAAGTGCACGCATCAACTGAGGTTCCGAGAAAGCGCCATAGTTGGTTTATTCCCACTTATTACACGGCGCCGGTGTAAACACACGCAGCATGGAAGGGGCTAAAATATAGCTTCATCTCCATCCTGAGCGGAAAATACTAATAGCAGCTGACAACGTAAATAAATGGAAAAAAGAAGAAAAAAAATCAGGTCAAACTGTGGGGAGATCGCAGCTGTGGGTAAGTTTTAATCCACACCGGGGAATTAGGAAATATAAAAATGTGACATCAACACTAAACCGGTGCTAAATCGCGCTGTGGGGGGATGCTTTTAAATATCACACAGTCAAAGTCACGCACAAAGGCTGGGTAATTCCAGATGAATCATCACAGATCTAAACACTCAAAACATTTCTGATTACCTGTATCCGATAATATTTCCTCTGTGGTTTCGGCGCCGCGTTCTCGCTCTCTTTTTAGAGTTGCAGGCCAAGTAGTTTTCTTTAAAGAGGCACGATATCCCGAGTAAAAGCTCTATGTGTTTGTTTTTTTCTTGTAAAAAGCAATCGTCTATCCCGTTCTAAACGTCCAGATGTGATAAATAAGAAGAGCGAGCTGAAGGTTGCACCGGCCTCTCTTGCGCAGCGCATCGGCGCACGGCTCCGTATCCGGGCGTTAAGATGTTACTTGTTTGTAAGCAAAAAACATGGCTTCATTTGCCTTTGTCAGCGAGGAGGGGAGAAAAAACGTAATATTGACTTACCTTTCCCTCATGAGCCATTGTACCACCCCCTCCCTCCACCCTTCCCTTCCTCCCTCCATCCATCCCATCCCCTCTCAACTCCCCACCCGCCCCTTTCAACTCCTCCCTCCGCCCTTTGCCATGACATCACGGAAGCTGTAGTAAAACCTCCAGCATCAGATGGGCAGGGCTTGAAGTCCCCTCTTACTACACACTAACTCAATGGGCATATGTGCACACACACACACACACACACACACACACACACACACACACACACACACACACACACACACACACACACACCCCTCCCTGACTTTCGTCCTTCCTCTCTCCTAAGCATGTCTCAAGCCAGCGAAACGTACAACTTTAAACCAGATTTGACTCTATCTGCGCGCCATTTCCCACATATGAAAATAAAGTTTCCATTTCCCCAAACATCCCATAAACACCATTATCAGCGTGTAATCGTTGGTGAAGCATCTCTACGCCTCTGGGCTCCAACACAATATTAGACACCAGAATTAGCTCATGTTTTATACATTTCACCCGCTGACAAGTTCTTGATGTCTCCCAAAAGCATTACTGTAATCCTTCACCACCCCCAACGCACCCCGGAAAGTGGTACCGTCCAATAATTCATTCAGGGGGACTTTTTTTTTTTTTTTTTTTTAGTCGAGGACCGTGAATTGATGTAGTAGCAGAGTCTGGATATGCGCGCAGCGCTGACAGCATCTGATAACTCCTCCGTATGGGAAGAAGGGGGTGGGGGTTAACGACATATAGGCAAAGAGGGAGATTATATGTCTCCCCCGAGCATAAAAAATATTTATGCTCAGGGGAGGCGACGAAAGGACTGAAGTGTGATATCGGTTTGAATAAAAAGAGAAGCAGGAGTTTACTAAGACAACTAATCACTCTCACTTCCTGATCTGCTCATCGTTTTTAGGCTGACCGCCGCAGCTCCGAACAACAAACAGCCGGTCTTAACAGAGCAACTTGGAGTCACTCCCAAATGTTGCTCACATCATGCTTTTTGCTTTGCCGTTTTGAAACCATTAGTGGAAATGACAACCATTCATTACAAGCCATTTGAGAATAGTCCCCACAAATGCCATCCTTTATCTGCTGTCTCCACGCCGCGCACGTAGGGAATATTCAAAAAGCCCAACCTTCAGCTTTCAGAAATTCTATTAAATTCTTATCTCTTTGCAGCAGGCTCTTTTTGTGAAATCCCATTGTTATGCATTGGAGCTGAAATCAATCACCGGCCGTGCAGCCGCCATCAGTATGATTTCAGACAGTGGTGTGCAGAAAGAGACACGCAGAGAGAGAGAATGGATTCACAACAACGCCATCGACAACCCAATAAACAAAAGAGAGGGGGGATAGGAAATATCCTGGGCCATGATCCAGCACAGGGTGGACCGGTGTCGCAAAGTTGAGGCCTGTAGGTCAGGTGTGAACTAGAGACACACGGAGGTTTTCTGGCGGTAAAAGAGAAGAGAGAAAAGGCCTCAAATCTCAAATCACAATCGCTCGCTGCTATCAGCACTGCGGACAGCTCCAAAGTGCTGCTCCAGAGATTCTGTGCGTGTTCAGAACCGTGGACAGCTCTGGCAAACAATATCTACTACAGCTCATTGTTGAGGCAACAAAAGCGTTTGTCTGCCCACTGTTGACACTAACTATCTGCCATCAGCTAACTTTAATGGCATCAAACAAAGGTTCTATTTTTAAAATGATAATATTTCACCTTTAAAATAGGCAATATTTGCTCCATTTGTCCCAATCATTGATAACGTTGCTTCAAACTTGTCAGTTTTTCATATTTTATTTTAAAAGGTAAATCTTATGGTTTCAAGTAAAATCATTTTACACTAATAATATGAATGCTTACATGTAAACTTCAATACTGTTGAACACACTGTCACAAGAGTACCAAGTGGGTGGGTTTTTGTTGTTGTTGTTTTTTTACTGTTGTGGCTTTTATTTTGAAGGATAAAACTTGAACCATATTTGCCTTCGTTATAAACTAATACAGACAAAACGGAATGCCAAATCTATGAAAAATGAATATCCAAAACTAATGTTTATTCCATTTAAAGGTCTAAAAACTTTATCATATCACCACTGCATTTTATTTATTTTTTGAACGGAAACATTGACAAAATAAAGTACAATCATTTCATCCTTAATATAAACTGAAATAAACAAAGCAGAATGCAGCTTTTATAAGTCCAAGCTCTGAAAATTAAACTGTCTTTAATTTAAATATCTAATGACTCGTATTTATAGTCGATCTATTTACGTTTTTACTTTGAAAACATATATAAATATATATAAAACTATTTTCCATACTCACCCCAAACTGCCCCCCCCCCCCGTAAATAAATAAATAAATAAATAAATAAATAAATAAATACATAAATAAATATCACTTTCATGAATGGACAGATCTAAACCTATTTAATGTATACGTTTGAAAACTTTACAATATCAAGTCATTCACTTGTTCTTGCCTTTTATTTTGAAGGGTAAGACACGGGTAAACTCACTTCATTCGGAAAGAAAAAGTAAAATACACCGTGTCACTTTGTATAAGCCTATGTTGGCACAGTTTAACATTTGTAATCGGTCGCCCCTTGTGGCTATTATTTTGAAGAAATAAAAACTGAAAACAAAAACTTTCTTCTGAAGGCTGAGTGTGAGTAATCGAGCAGCCGGTGCACGAGCTGGGAAAACTTGTTCCTCTGTTGTTCTAAAGTCTGTCTGCAGATGCAGATGGCAGAGGCCTGCAGCACTATAGCTCTTGTATGGTGGCTATATTGTGCGGAGTGCAGGCAGCCAGTATAAATATTACATGGGGGCAGCAGCTGAGTGAGCGCTTAGGATGGGACCGGGGGAGGCCCCTATAGTCCCTCGACAGATGGAACAAGCCGACAGACTAAACACACACACACACACACACACACACACACACACACACACACACACACACACACACACACACACACACACACACACACTCCGAGAGAGAGAAAGAAAAAAAACTTTTTAATAAGCCCGCAGCTTTGGCAGTGTCCCCATGGTACCGGGGCCACACGGTCCCCCAGGGACCGACTGTCCTTTGTCTGGCCAGTTTTTATCCGAAGAGGCTGGAGTTTATCTCTGCTGTGTACTCAGAACTCAAGTTTACATTTCTTAAGTTTATTTCGAAATGCTTGCATGCGATGAGTTTGCCCCGCGGAGATGTTTTGAAGTTACAACTGGTGTAACCAGACAGAGCTGTAAGCGTCTTTTAATTCAGTACAGCGATGGTCACAATGTCTCTAAAGGGATTTCTTGGACGCTAACAGAGCTGCTGCAACTTTTTAAAACAAAGTTCCGGCGCGTGTCTGTTGACTGTCTGCTTATATCTGCGTCAGCACAATGATTCTAAAGAGAGATGGAGATGCCGAGACACAAAGTTTAAACACTAAGTTTCAAAGTTGCTCCTCTACAGTTTAAAAAAGTGAGCGATACGAACCTAGAAAAGTGCGGCACAGCTTCATCTCTGCGGTGCTCCTTCTCTCGGTCCCTCTGAAAAGTCCCGCAGCGGCCGTCAAGTGCTGCTGGCAAGTTTACTTCAGCCTAACAAAGTTGCTCAAACTTTACTTCAACTTCCCGACGGAGTGACGAGGGGCGGTGACAGACCACTGACCGACACGCGCGGGAGCCAATAGGAAGGAAGGCTGCCCTCCTGCTGCCAAGAGCTGGAGCCTATCCCGCCCCTTCAGTGTCAGCTTTCAACAACAATAGCCCGAACAACAGCAACAAAGAGCATCTGCTGCGCCGGGCAACTTCTCACACTCACGCTCCCCCAGCGATCTGACTGAATGCACATAAACTCTCATCTGCTTCATTTACATCAACCTGCACATGCTGCTGCACTGAAAACGTCCACAGACATCAAACATAGATTCAAACGTGTTGCACAAAGAGCTTCGCGGGATTAGATCACAAATATCTCACAAGTCCACCACAAACTCGTGGACAACTGCATGGACACGTAATGAAGTAGAACCGAGCTGCAGAATGATGAATCTAGCTGTAAACAAACATGGAATTAAAGCAAGGTATATTTTTCTACATTCTGCTTATGTTAGCAACATCTCTTTTCTTTTCTCTACTTTTTTTTAAAACATGATTGGTCAGTTTCCACCAGCCTCCCTCATCACGTGTGACCAAATGTACCAGATGTACAGCTAATTTAGGGAAGTTAGAGGAGCATTTTCACTGGAACTTCAGGCCTATTCAGAGCGTCTGTGTCTGGGACAGACAGACAGTTCCTCCCTCCCAATAGCAGATGGTCTGCCAGATAATGAGCTCTCCCATTGCTTGCTCCCATTACCCCCATCCCCATCTCTCCAAGATGTAATGGGGGGTAAAGCAACCTCAACACATTCTACAGCCTTTTCATGTACATTTAATGTTCTGATTGCTTATTGCTATTGTTTGTTGAAGAGAGTTGCACATTGCCAAACAATATCCTCTCCTTTCTTGGAGGCGTGTGCTTGTCTACACTTTGAAATTTGTAGTGTTAATGTAAAACCAGATTCGGTTTAGCCTCCCTTTTTGCTCAATTGAAGTGAATTAAACTAAATTTCATTATCCTTAACCAGAGTATAAGCTTCGCTAGCAAATAACTATATGTTACTAGAGTAAGCTAAAAGACAAACTCAAGCAAAACCAAAAAAACCCCACATTTGCTTGACTCACTTCTAAACTTGAATGGTCACAATAAATAAACTAAACTACACTGAATTCAACTTTCCCTTTCTGTGTAAGCACAGTAGATGTAAGTGACTAAACCAAGCTAAGCTACCTGTATACATTATTAGAAGAATCAATGCTGCTAAATTAAACAAAAATAAAAAGAACTTGGATGACTTGGAAAAACTTTTAAAATCCCCCCAAACTAAACTAAGCTGTGACAGCACAGTAAATTAACACAGTCGGACTACAGTCAAATTTCCAGTCTTCATCATAAAAAAGGAATTATTAGAACAAGTCAATAATTGTTTCACCAAGCTGGAAAATAGAAAATGAAAGACAGAATGAAAGAAAACAAAACTAAATTCACAAAGCTCGCTCCTAGCCCGTTTGTACTGTAACAAATGTAACAAATCTGCACGAAATGCATTCCTCTTGACCCAAAGAAAAATCCCTTAACTTGCTTCATAAAGCCTGAATTTTCAACACTGAAGACTAAAGATATTCAAATAAAACGTAACTGAATTAGAAAACAAACAGACAAATCTGAACAGCTGACAACAACTGTGTATGCTAAACTCAACTCAACTTGTGTCAACCAAAACTAAACTCCAACAGATTAAATTAAATGAAGCTAAACTAAACCTAACTGAAACAGCTGCTGCAAATGCCCTTAAACAGACTGTTGGAGGCTTGTTTAAATGGGGTTGCAGAGGGACTGTAACCTGTTCCAGCTGACATAAGGTAAAAGGTGTGGTACAAGCTCTACATGCTGCCACGGGGCTTAAACTAAACTAAACTAAACTAAACTAAACTAAACTAAACTAAACTAAACTAAACTAAACTAAACTAAACTAAACTAAACTAAACTAAAGTGCTTACTTAAAAATTACTTAAAACTAAGAAGTCCAACTAGATCAAATAAAACAAAATCAACTTAATCTGCTTATTTGAGCCCAAACTCTGATTACTGAACTAAACATTGAATGAAATGAAACTAACTAGATGAATTTTAGTTTTAGCCGTGCGCATCTGAGCTAAACTTACTTGAATGTGCACAGAAGTGTGGTTCTAAATGCTGTCAACAAATATCTGACCGACACAGCCTTTAACTGAAGCGTAGTTTTCATGTTTATTCTTATCATCGAGTGAACAACAAAGCTAACCATATCTAAACATTAAACTGAAACTAATGCTCCTAAAAAACTGGATGTGGTTTTCTAGTTTACACATCTGCTCTCCACATCCCTTCACTCTCCATCTCTTTGCTTTTATGGCTCCAAAAAACGAGAGAAACACATCTATAATGAATTCACTGCTTATTAAAGTGGCTTTTGGTGTGCGTGGACAAAGAACGTGTCGCCGTTAAGGAGGACTGCTGGGTCTCCACTAATGCCTCTGCAAGTTTTTTTTATCTGGCCATGCCAGACAGCCTCTTGTATTCTTCCTAAGCACGGTGCTCTCATTAGCCCATTAACTTCACTATTCACCCCCCTTCACCCTTCTGTTCCACTACCCAGATAGGACTAAACATGCACACACACACACACACACACACACACACACACACACACACACACACACACACTACACATTCACAGGCATATGCAAACGCACGCAAATGAATGTGAACACTCCTCCCCACACCATACCACCCCACCCCCAACCCTCTCTCCTCTCATTCTCTGCTCTGTATAACAAGCAGCTGAACTCTGACATAGCCTCCAGCTGTCCTAGAGACACCAGTGACAATAAAGTTTAAACAAATACACGCAGAAACACACACAGGGACGAGCAGGAAACAGAACATTGTTGAGAAAATGACTCCCGTGAGTTAATTAATGGAAATTTCACTCCATCTTCATCATCATCGTTATTCAAAAGTCCTCTTAAATGTTCACTCCTACGCTTTCATTATCATTATTCAGCATCTCTATTTGGAACAACTTTGGGCTGCGCTGGTGGAAAGACGTAAGAGTCAGTGCTCCACCGGAAGGGAAAAAGTTTTTCTCTTTGATAAACGAGCAAATTTGTGTTTGAAGTAACAAATGATGTGAACGATGTGAATAATTTGTTAAGCAAAATAAAGAGCTTTATTTCTTTTTTTAAAAAAATAGCAACTAGACGCACGCTCACTTTGACACAGAAACACATCCTGGTTTCGTGCACAGATGGACACCAGAGTCCACTCTTGTGACAACAATCAGATTCATAACATGATGACTTTATTTTCCTACATGCCCCCTCCCTCCAACCCCTCTCTTACTGTCATACCCCCAACCTTGCTTCTTCTTTCTCTCCAACATGCATGCATCTTTATCATACCCATATCTGTCAGCTTTCATTAGATACAGATAAGCCAAGGTGCTTGGATTTCTGAGAAATCCATGATTTTAAATGTCCACCCAGCAGTGTTTTGCTAAAGGACAGCTTCACTTTTTTCAGGCTGGTCTAAAATAATAACACACCCATACTGAAATATCTTCTGATAGACATGACTTCAAATTTTTTAATGAAATAAGAAGGCTGCAAATAATGAGTATTTGCATTGTTAATTAATCAGCAGATTAACTAAATAAAATCATCCAGTCAGATCTCTTCTGCTGCTTGTAGGAAAGCAAAGATTTGCTATCTTTCAGCTAAAACCATACCCCCCCCCCCCCCCCCCCCCCCAAAAAAAAAAAAAAGCACTGAGAGAAAGGGTTAAGATGATGTTTGTCATGGAGAAGATCACAGCAGGACTTTATCTGAAAACAGAATTGCTGATGGAGAGATGGGCACTACATGTACAGGCTGTGTAGGAACTCCACATCTAAGATGTAAAGACCCCCACTTTGTTTTGTTAAATGTTAAACGGACTGAGGGAAAATAAAGTAGAAATCCAAGGTGATGTCTTTGAAAGCAGGGTTTTGGTATTCTTCACAGCTTTTGAAGACTGAACTATAGATCAATCAAAATAGTAAATATGTTTTGATTTCCCTTAATAGTTTCAGGTCTGCTTTAAGTAGTTTCCTTTTTGTTTCCCCATTATTTGTTCCTGCTGAGCAAAAGAAAAGCTGATACAAACAGAGAGCCATGTTACTTTTGCCTAAACTATCTCATGTATTTTTGGTGACATGAGGACTATGTCCAACATCACTTACAATGGAAGTGCGTATCATGACAGCTAAGCCTTAGCAATTCAGCTGGTGGATAAAATCAAATCATAGTTGCCATTAGACTAGCATATAGTGTAAAATCTTATAGACGTTAGACTGCTTCTGAATTTCCTTGTTTTTATGTATTGTGGATATGTGACAAAGTGATATAGATGCACAAACAGTCTTAAAATGTTCACATTTTGAAACAGAGTTGGCATTCCCATGGTTCTCAGGTGTAAGCAAGTAAAGTTTATTTATGTCACAGACAAAGATTTAGAAAGCGCTGTACACAAAAAGAGTAAAATAAAAAGACCATTATGTGCCATAATAGCCCATGATAAGATACAAGTCACAATATAATAAACTACATAAAGATATGCTGCTAATTCCCAGCTCCATACATTTATTTTTTTAACACTGTTTAGGTAACTTTGAATGAGCCATAGTTCGGAACAATCCTTATTGCAGGC